>NC_064669.1:26558277-26650777 GCF_943734685.1 Anopheles coluzzii
TAGAATATGATATTTGCTATTGCAGATGTGAAGTATTTTGGATTAAGAGTGTGAAAAAGTGTGACCTGTCCAACGTGACCATTTCTGAACTATGTTTATTCCTTCTTGTATTTTTTGTGTAAGGGTTTTTGGGAGGGAGGGAAGGGCCCTTTGAGAGGGCTGGGTTTTTAAGCGCCTTTGAAAAGGTCGCTTTGTTTCCGTCCAGATGGGACGAGAAGCAAGAAGAATCAGATTCTTCGGATTGGTACATTGTTTCAATTTCATTGGTGGTTTAGTTTTGATTAAAAGTATTAATAAATTTGGTATGTTCAATTTCCTTTGCTTTTGATAGTTTCTGTTAGTAGATCACTTTTCTTATCTAAATTAGCATTTTCTTGTTTACGTTGATCAATAATTTCATCTTTTGGATCAGGGGTAGCAACAGGTGGAGTAAGTTTTTTCAAAAGTTCTTCGTTTAGTTTGTTAAGATTGGCAATTTCTTCGTCTCTAGAATAGGGTTTAGTGGAAGGGGCAACGTTAGTTTGTGGATTAGAGGACACAACTTGAGCGAGAGTGAGCCTTTGTTGAACTGCGCTCTGTTTATGTAGTTTGGAATCTATTTCGTGCTTCAACCAAATGGCACGTTGTAATCAATTTTATGTTTAATGACTGTTTTATTTCCTGTTCCTTCAAATAAAATGGGCAGGATTTATCAAAATAATTGTGGTTGCCTTTGCAATTTACACATTTCAGTGGAGCAGTGCATTCTCCATGGGCAAGGATACTACAATTGTGGCAAACCTGTGAGGTTTTGTATCTCAGCCTCAGCTATGGTCATAGTGAGCACAATTAATTTAATCTGGTAGACTTGGTGAAGTGCGTTCTTTGCACTGACGAAATTTGTGCCATTATCTGAATAGATATGGTTGTTTCGTCGGAAGATGAAACGGTCTAACGCTTTCAGGAACCCTGTTGTACTTAGGTCACCCACAAACTCCAAATGCACTGTTTTGGTGCTCATGCATACAAAAATGCATAGGTACGCCTTTTGAGGAGCTGCTTTGCGATGAACAGGTTTCAGCATTATCGGTCCACAGTAATCCACACCTGTACAGACAAATGCTTCGTTTGCAGTGACTCGAGAAAGCGGTAGCTGTCCTATCGGTTGCTGAATTGTAACAGGATTGGCTCGGTTACAGCGATAACATGCTTGGATGGTAGATCGAACCGCTTTCCTACCATTCAATGGCCAAAACTCTTCGCGAATGGCTGAAAGTGTTGATGTGATGCCACTATGCATCACCTTCTCATGTTGCTGTCGCAACAGCAATTCGGTAAATGGATGATACCCACGAATGACGATCGGATGCTTCACACAGAATGGCAAATCGGCATGTCCAAGTCTGCCACCAACACGTATGACACCGTCTTTGCCAATGAATGGATGTAGTAGCTTGAGTGGGGATCCACCAGCAAGCTTTAGTTTCTTACGCAGTTGTCGTAATTCATCGGGAAATAATTGTCGCTGTACCATCTTTCTTCTTCTTCTTCTTCTTCTTTGGCTCAACAACCGTTGTCGGTCAAGGCCTGCCTTTACCTCTTGTGGGCTTGGCTTTCAGTGACTAATTGATTTCCCCCCATAGCAGGATAGTCAATCATACGTATGGCGGCACGGTCTATTTGGGGCTTGAACCCATGACGGGCATGTTGGTAAGTCGTACGAGTTGACGACTGTACTACGAGACCGGCCATCTTTACTAATACGATTTTAGCATATTGAATCTCATCCCCAGAGAGATTGCTCGTTCTGCATTGTTCTTTACCACGTGCAATGTGGCAAAATCGCATGCAATATGCAGTTACATGAACCATCGTTCTGAATGAGGAGTATCGTAGGAGCAATGGGTCGGGCTCGACTACTTGGGCAGTTAGCACAACGTTACCCTTTCTTTCCAGCTCATCATCAGTGAAGTGTTGTTGTCCATACAATTTGCTGGGCCAGTACGAGCTATCTTTCATCAGACAATCTGGTCCATGCATCCACATGTTGCTTTCCAAAGGAAATCCGCAGATACACCTCTGGATAGCATGTCGGCAGGGTTCTCGATCCCTGGCCCATGATGCCAAATGCATCCGTTGGTAGCAGCGGGTATCTCTCCTACTCGGTTTGCGATGAAAGTTTTCCACGTTCTAGGTGGTGCTGCAAGCCATTGCAGCGTGATGGTTGAATTGGACTACATATGTGTTTCGTTTACTGCCATGTCAATGGCTGATATTAGTTTCTGCTGTAATCTGGCAGCTAGCAAGGCTGCGCATAGTTCCAGCCTAAGTAAGTTCCAGGATGGTAAGTGGTTTGAGCGGAGCCACTCTCGATTTAGAAGCTAGCAGCGTTACTTGGGTAGTGCCGTCGATGCTTTGCGATCTCAGGTAGGCACACGCACCATAAGCTGCTTCTGACGCGCGTGCAAAACAATGCAGCTCTACATAGTTATAGTTGGGTGTCGAAGCAAATCTCGGGATCTTGAAATGAGCTAGCATGGGGAGCGATTCGCAAAACTCGTTTGTCACACAATTGCCTCGGCAATTCGTCATCCCAACCGAGTTTGTTTGCCCAAAGTTCCTGTAAGAGGATTTTTGCTTGCACGATGATAGGTGATAGCAAGCCAAGCAGATCGTTCAGCTGGGTAATCGTAGATAGCACTGTACGTTTCGTGTAGGGTCGTACATCAGGGATAGCAATCGTGAAGCGGAATACATCGTTCGGTGGTTCCCAACATATGCCAAGCGTCTTGACATTTGCAGCTGCTTCGAATTCATGAATGTTGTTCCAAGCAGATCAGGTGTCAACCCGTCAAGCACACTCAACTCGTTTGAACACCATTTTCGGAACCGGAAACCTCCCTTGCTCATACACTGGTCTGTTCGTCACGAAGTTGAATTGCTTGCTCAATGCTTTCTGCGCCGGAGATCAGATCGTCTACGTACAAGTTCCTCCTCATCTTCATCCTCAGCTAGTTGAAGAAGCGTACGTGTTGCTAGGAATGACGATGGATCCAGACCATAAGTTACCGTTGCCAACTCAAAAGTTTGCCGCCACCTTATGCTTGCGGAATCGCACGACGAGAGACAGCAGCTCATCCGGCACGACTGGTCCTACGTGCAAGACATCGATTAGAGAATACCCCATGGTTGTCTTCGCCGAGCCGTTGAAAACCACTCGCACCTTGGTCGTCATGCTGGATTATTTCGCCACCAGATGATGCGGCAAGTAGTGAACCGCAGCCATGCTGTCCTCTTCCATCGGCACAGGAAACATGTGACCCAGCGCCACGTATTCTCGCATGAAGTCATCGTACTGCTGCTCCACACCAGCAATTGAAACGCTAGCGGGCTTTCGTGGTAGTCGTAAAAGCTGTCAAAGATGTTCACTGATCGCATGCGGCTGCGATCCGTTGTCCAGCAATGCTCGCGCTAAGTGTTCTTTGCCGTATGCATCGACAACAACCAATAAGACGGTGGAGAGTACAGTGTTAACGGATGATTTTTTCGACGATGCTAACGCCATTGTTGAAGAGCTAGAAGTTTCACCCACCAATACACTGCTGTTTTCTTCGAGAGCGTGAAGTAGTGTGTGGTGACGCTGAGAACACTGCTGGCATTTGTATTTGGACGCACACGCATGGGCCAAATGTCCTCCTTTCAAGCAATTTCTGCACAGCCTTTTCTCACTCACCACTCTCATGCGCTCTTGTGTATTAGTGCCTTTGAACACATTGCACGACGCTATACTGTGCCCATTCTTTTTGCACATCACAAACACTGGTACGTTGTTGGTATGAGTAGTAGCAGCATGCAACGATACTTTTGCTTTTATTGTTTTTGTTTTGGAAACTGCGCCACACTTATCTATTGCCAGTGTTTCCAACACTTTTACACGTTTTTCCAAAAACGCCATCATGTCCGTAAATGTAGGGTCTTCATCGGCATGGGCTTCTACCCATACACGGAATGTTTCAACGTCCAGCTTATCCGCCATCAACTCGATGAGAATTGAACTGAACGATTTCATGGGTTCTTTCAATTGCTCTAAGATTTTGACGTGCCGTCAAAAATCTTCAATCGAACGGTTGAGCGCCAATGCTCCCGTGTCTTTCATCTTAGGAATCGATATGAGCGATCGAATATGCTTCTTATGCAAAATGATTGGGTTGGAATAACGTTTGACGATCGTACTCCATGCCAATCAAAATTCTAACTCGTAACCGAAATGGACTGTATTAAATTCGCAGCTTCTTATTTGAGTGAAGCTCCAAGGTAGTGGAATGTTTCGATTGTCGTAATGTCCGTTAATGAGTGTTTGAGTGAGACGTATGTGTCGTAGAACGTGAACCACGCATCGAAATTTCCTGCGAACTCTGGGAGTGTAGTCAATGGGAGATTCACTCTTGAAGAATGAAGCAGCATTTGCAGCAACAGACACAACTTCAGCGGCTGCCGGAACGGGTAACATACTACGCAATTGCGCCTTTGCGTGCAAATACGTTTCCTCCATTTCTGCTCTAATACGCGCATTAGTTGCAACGCCTTCCTCGGAGATTTCCTAATCTTCGATGTCTTCTTGCACTATTTCAAAAGATTCCCAAATCTTTTCCAAACGATCGAGTCGCGTAGACACTTGATTTTATTGTTCATTTGTGTACGTTTTTACGAACTCTTTCACACGATGGATCGAGTCCATGTATTGGTGCCGCTTGAGCTTCTTGTACCGCAACTTGTCCTGCTTCAACATTTTGAAAAAGGCTCACACATACAAACACCAACACAGATCGAGTGCCGCAGCACTGCTTTATCAACAAACGCTTCTGTACGCCGGTTTTCACAAAAACCGAAGGATTTATCAAAATCCTGGTCACTACGCACCAAAATGTTGTCCGGTGATCGTTAGCAACTTGCCGTAGCGGAACTTGGGGCAAGTGTGCCACCTTAAGCATTTCAAGTTATAACTCATTAAAACATGTTTTTCAAGAGCCGATTTAAATCTCATAACCATTTTACATCTATTTCCTCACTTATAAATGAGTTTCACTTGAAAAAAGTGCAAACAAAACAGTTTTTGAAGCGTTTTAAAAAGGATCCAAAAAGACGTTCTTTTTTGGGCTATGGGGCAAGAGTGCCACTCGTATGGGGCAAGACGGCCACCTGGTTAAAATAACCGTATTTCTTAGATAATTGGAAATTATTACGTTTGTACCACTAGTGTATGCATTCCTACATGTATTTAGTCACCAATGAACCCTTTTTGACCACCAATTGTACCACAATATGGTTTGTTACTGTTCTGTTTTTCTGGCGTGGAATCCGCTCACAATAGCGCACCATTCCGCAGCACGCTACAACAATGTTTACATTTTTGACAGCTCGCGCCTATGAAAGATGGTGGCACACTTGCCCCAAACAGAGATGGCACACTTGCCCCAAAAGTTGTAACTTTTTTGAAATTGAATTTTTCAGTGACAAAAAAAAAAAGTTTTTTTCAACTAATCCCACAAAAAATTTCACGTTTTCCCAGCTATACGGTGGTGTAAATATTTTCTCGGTTGATTGTTCGCATGATTTTTGAGAGCTTATTTGGTTGGATTAAAAAATTATAATATTCTGCTCTATTTTGAAACTCAATATAAATAAGTTCAAAACAATGGGAAATATCGATTGGTCTATATGAAATTAGGCTCAGAATACTTAGTCATTGGAAAGCAACCAACTGTATACACAATTGATCATTAAACCAAAGTTTTTAAGAGAAAATGCTTGGTGGCACTCTTGCCCCAAATTCCGCTACGTTGTGATATTATTGATTGTCTTTATTCAGTATCGATTCGCGACCGATAACTGAACGCCGTGCACCCAGCTCAAGCGGCGTATGCAAAAACACGCACACACTTACGCCGAAAGTTCTCGTTCCTCACTCTCCTCTTGCCTTCTACCTTTCTTCCTCTACGCTTCTCCTCACCAGTACATTCTACCGTATGCGGTACCAAATATTCTTCATCGGTGATGTTTTTAAGATCAGAAGAGAAAATCACGCATATTGGACGGTATTAAGTGTAGTGTGGGATATGAGGGTGATAAGTGTGCCATTAATGAGTTTTGTTAGAGTTTGCAAATTTTTAAAGTGGGTCAATGATCGGATTTTCAACAGGTACTTAGAATTATTATTAATCAAGTAACCTTCTACCGGTCGTCCAACATGTTGTTGTAGATTGTTGCCTACGATGAATGGGTCTGGTAGCGGCTTTCCTTTTTCAGTAGTCAGAACCAGATACATTAGCTCTACTTCCTCGCCGTTAAACCATTCCGGGTTTGTCCTAGCCCGGGAACTCGTGCCGGGAGGGGTGATTATTTAGCTTATTCATTTTAAAAGCTTTCGTCCTGTTTTGTTCAAGTAAAATTAAACGTACAGAAGTCATTGTTTACATCCAATTTCCACGTTAAGCGATTCCGTCTTACTATTCTTCTTTGGCACAACAACCGGTATTGATCTATTAGTGACTTATTTAATACCCATTGCAGGATAATCATTGCTATTTATTGAGGAGTCGGACTATACCGGGGTTTAACTCAGGACGGGCATGTAGTCAAGTCTTGTGTGTTAAGTGGTGGTGTACAAACCTGCAAAGGTACTGCAAAGTACGACTGTACTTTTCATTTGACAGCTCGATGCACTCTTTGTGATAAAAATATTCGATTCAACATGGTACTCGGATATTTTTACACCTTGTATATAATTTTTCGATATGAATTCGCTAAACGCTAAAGTTCGATCCTTTCTAGTACGTTACGCTTCATACAAAAACGTAAATTGGTTAATTGATGTACCATGTCTTGATTTTCCTTACTACTTTAAATATTGTTTGCATATTTGCTCACCAGAATGTTTTAAATTTAAGTTGAAATTGTTTTTTATTCGTTTTGATATGCAAAGGTGTCCGTTCCTGCCAACAATAAACGTGAAACAAATCGATTTTCACTTTTGTACAGAGCTGGCTCCGCACCAACGGCTCCGAACCAACGGCTCAAACAAACGGTTCCGGACTAACGGTTCAATGGAGACGGCATTGTACGATAGCGTAAAGAACGAATGTATCTTCTCGCGAATGTGAGTGCAAACAGTCGATATTTTAAACAAAGAACAGTTAATTGACACTGTGGTAGGTTCGGCCGCGCTTCTCAAACCGCTTCGGTGAGTCAATGCGCGGAGCGCAGTGAAAGGTTGTGGAACGAGGAAGGGGATTGTACGGAACCAAAATGTATACACATTCGTCGCGTATCGGTTACGTCAACCCGTTCACACTTACGCTAAGTTTGAAAAGAAGCACTTGCTACGTCAGCGGAATCGCGGACTGGATCGACCTTGCGCGTCGAGTTGATGACCGAGGCGGAATCGGACACCGTGGGAGAAGTTGGGTGAAACTAGTGCAAACGTGCACTTTACTTCGATGAGGGTAATGCTGATCGGTCAACTGACTGAACAGCTGATAACCAAAAGTGGTTATCAAATTGGGCAGAGCCTTCGGCGGAATCTGCAAATTGGTGAGATTCACCAGAACATGAGTGATCTACGTGTCTGTGAAATGTTAACTAACTTCGCCATCAGTTCGAGCTTTATTTATAACTAAGATGGTGTAAAAGTTGTGACACATTTGGCAACCAGATGTTTCTCAAATGTGAGCATTCGCTTGGTTTTCCGGGTTTGGGTTTTTTACAGGGGTTTCTTTAATTATACCTAGCGTGCCTGTGTTTTATCAACTATCCGTGCATTGTGGATACAGCAAACGTGTTCCTGTTTATGCCTGGGTTTTTACGGAAGTTTAATTGTTTATCTGTGGCGCGTTTTCCGCATTTATGTTCTGGGGTAAAACACGAGAACGTTTACGCTTCTAATGTTTAAAGTCTTTTTACCTGGCTGTTGGCTATGCTAAGTTAGATTTGACCTACTGTTAGCAGTAAATCTGCTATAACACTCATAACAAAGGTATCTTATTTACTAGCTTAAATCTACTTTACTTCTTGGTGTTATGTTTTTCAACTGATTTTTGTCTATGCCATTTTTAAAATTATCTTTATACATGAATATTAATTAATTGATATACTATGACATTATTTTTGGTCTTTTTTTTTGTTCATATTATTAATACTTTGTTTCAATTCGTTCTTGACTATTTGTGTAATTAATATCCATATGTTTTTAATAATTTTACATTCTTTAAATTTATGCTCGAGATCTTCGATAATTCCACATTTCTCATAGCTCGGTTTTGTTTTCATTACGAATTTTAATTTAATTTCTTCTGTCACTATTTTTTCATTAACCAAAAGATAATAGTAGCTTTGATGTTTTGAATTCATTTTGTTATTATCAATATCACGCCATATCTTGTTCCATTCCATTTCTTCCATTTCAGAACAAATAATTATCTAAAGATGCAAACGTTCATCTTAATACTATATCGGGGTATGAGATGGGACTCATCATCATCATCATCATCATCATCATCATCATCATCCAGTGATGGTATTTTGGATTGAATATGTGGTAGAGGAAGCAAATCTATCGGCCGTATCGGGGAATTCGTTCGTTCCCGGGAACGTTCGCCGCGACGCTCATTTTCACTCATTTCATAGCCCTCTATGATCAAAAATTAGAAAACCGACTAGGTTTTGTTCTGCGTAATCTAGTGGTACACCCCTGTCCACTCATGAGCGACGAACGTTCTTCGACGAACGAGCTCCCCGATACGGCCATATTACATTTTTGTACATCTCTTTTGCAGAAGGATTATTTTCATATTTATCATTTAAATAGGCTAGTTCAGTTCTTATTGGGACAATATGATTGTATTATGGACGTGCATGACGTTTATCCTTTAGATTTGATTTAATTTCGATACTTTATTCAACATCGTGCAGCCGAATTTTCGGTCCTTAATAGGGGGAATCGGCCAGGCTTGAACCCTCGACGGGCATGTTGTTAATGCGTCCGAGTTGGACTCGGGACAGCCTCTTAACTCAAGTACCTTCCGCATTTTCCAAAAATTCTCGAAGGACTGGAAGCTGCTAAACTCCCTTTAGAGACCACCTTGTTATGATGAGCAGGGATGGTCCAAAAGTCAACCAAAGGCCTGAAGCGCAAAATGAACAGCAAGCTGGTTCGAGAAAGAAGATTCCAGCTAGTTGACACAGGATCATGCCCAGCCCATATCATACACAATGCTGTTAAGTATGCCTTGAAAGAGTTTGGGATTGAGGTGTCTGAGTTTGCGAAGGTAGTTTACTACTTGTGGGAAGTGGGAAGAATTCGAACAAAGTTGCAAGGAAAAACCAAAAAAGTTCGAAAAATTGGTTGAAACACGTTGGGTAATGTTAGACAATGCACGCTGGTCCTACTAGCGAACATAGACGAAATTTTTGCATTGAAAGCCAAATTTACTCACTCGGAAAGGAAAAAATGAGTTATTATGAAGAGATTATTGTAAGGATACTGTCTATAAAAGGTATCAAGTCCGTAATTCGGTTTGTTATTGAGGTGTGCAGTGATGCCGAAAATTTGTGGAAACCAATGATTTCGTACTTTTTCAAATTTACGAATATATAAAATCTTTTATGTCGTGTTGGTCAGCAAAAATTTATGAAGTCGAAAAGCTAGAGACTGTTTTTGAAACAAAACCTTTGGACTTAGACAGTGGATTAAAAAAAGTTGACGAGATAATTTTGCCCAGTTATTTATCTAAGTATGAGACAAATGAACAGGTCATAACTACTGTTCAAAAAGGTATGAAAAAGTATGTGGTAAAATTAATAACATATTTGCTTGAGAATAACATTCTCCACGAATTTTATTACCATCTCGTTTCATACATGAAACCTACAAAGGTTTTCTCCATTAAAGCAGAGGAAAAATGTTGAAACTAGCTGAAAAGGTCGATATTAAACTCGACAAAGTTCGAGTTTTTGAAGAAATTGTGGTACTAAAAAATTTGAAGCATTCCCTTTCCACCTTATAATGATGGTTTCGAGTTTTATGCTGTTCTTTTCCGGCAGCATAATTTCATTGAACTCAAAATTGGAACTCATTGAATTCCAAATTGGTGATGACAGAAAAAAGCTCATGTATGTCAGAAGAACTCTTCAACAATCGATACAAACATTATCAATGGAATGCAATTTTTCCACAATGATGTAGAAAAGTTTATTCCACAAAAGGAATTATGATTAAAAGCAAAACTGGCTAGGCAGACACACAACGAAAAAATTGAAAAAGAAAAACAAGAAAAGAAGAATGCAGATTTAGGATTGAGCGGCAAGAAAAAGGAAATTGAAGAATAGAAAAATGTAGTTCCCTGATTCAACAAAAAATTACCTGATTCAACAATTACATGTGTTGCTTTCGTATAAGCGCGGAGTTTAAGTTTTGGCGCGGATTTTAAATTTTGCCGCGGATTTTAAATTTTGGCGCAGATTTCAAAAGCCTGGCGTGGATTTCGCGGTTTTTAAATTGAGACTTCTGTAACAGCCCTGTAATTGGAATGATGTTTCCGATATAACTGTTAGAATAGCTTCCACGGAACCTAGACCCGATTCCACATAACTTTACGATGTACTCAAGACCTTTAATAATGTGTGAGTTTTTCTGCTTAGCCAGGATGAGTGATATCAAGCGATGCATAGGGTAAGTGTACCAATTGTGGCTATAGTACCAATTATGGCTATAACGAACACTATTTTCGCTCTAAAACAATCTATTTGCATTCTAAAACCACGGAAGGATTTTTCATTTTTATTATGAACATTTTAACACATTTGTGCTTCATAAGATCCATGCTGGTTACTTCCGTTTGTGAAATATCACCCTTGTAAAATGTGTTGCCAAGATTTTTGGTATGTCTTACCATTTTGCTAAGAGCAGCACTGTAGGATACTACCGATATTCATGCACCTAACTATAATTTTATCTCAAAATCGTCAATTTACCAAAATTACATCGAAAATATCCCTTTTTTCTGTACGTCCATAATTGGTACAATTAACCTTCGGTGTACCAAATATTGCAGTATGCTATGGATGCTTTGTTGACCACTGTCGTTTTAGTCGTAGCGCGTAGTATAAATGTGAACAACTCGGGTTTCTCGTTATTTTCGCAATCTTAAGTGTTAATATGTGTTTTAAGCATCATTTATTTGTAAGGTGTTCGAATCAGTAACCAGTGGAATAGTCGGTAGAATGAAATCGAATCAGTTTCACCAAAATAATACAGCCTTGAATGACTCATACGAAGAAAGCGAAATCTGAAGCCGCTCGTGTTGGCTTATTGCCAAATGCGCTCTTGTTCTTCCCTGATCGATAGTTAGAGCTAGTCTTGGCCAGAAGTATCTTGGTCAGAAGATAATTGAACTATGGCTACGATTCTTTATTTAAACAAATTCCAACAGACCACCCTGATTGTCTGTGCTCCTCTTCGTATCGCGCTGAAACGGTAGCAGGCTTCGGTATAGCTTCCAGGTGATATGAAGTATTGTCAGGTGTGTGTCCAAGTACGGTGTCATCAGAAAGGTGTACGAAAGTATTTTTTTAAGATTAGCCCCATCAATTGTGCGAATATCTCATCAATTGTATGATTGATTGAGCGTGGATATCAATACAACCAGTGATAGATAACGGATATTTTCAAAAGTTTATTTTATGTATTTAATGGTGGTTACATACTGATATTGGTTCAGTGAACTTATTATTACTTGATTTGAGTAAACACAATGTCACAAAGTATTTTTTCGTGTAAATATCTACGAGGTTTAGCATACAGTCACAATTGGTCACATGGCGAATTGCTAGGAACACTATAGCCATAATTGGTATACCTGCGGACATAAAAATAGGAACTTTTTTTTCTGACCGAAAGAGATAGTTCTTTTCATAATTTTTTGGTAGCCCTGAAAAGAGCTGATTAAGTGGTGGTTGGGAGGTGGTGTTGCGGTGTTCCACGGAGCGAAAACACATTCTAACGGTCAATGTGTTGACCATTATTGTCTTTCACTGCCTGGCAGCGAGTAGACATATCCTTGATGAGATTCTGGCATCTTTCTGGAGGTATGCGTTTCCACAATTCCTCGCAGCGTTTCCATAGCTCATCGGCTGAGGATGCATGCTGGTTCTTGAGCTTGTCCTTAAGAATTGACCACAGATTTTCAATTGAATTGAGGTCAGGACTCAACGCAGGCCACGGTAGAACTTGCACATATTGTGTTGCCAAATAACATCCAACTGTTCGTGATGTGTGCTTTGAGTCGTTATCATGCTGTAAGATGTAATGCTCTTCGTCGCCGAATTTTTGTCGAGCGTATGGCAACATCTTATGACTAAGTATTTTTCTGTACCCTTCCGAGTCTAGTGTCCCGATGATACGGACCAAAGGACCCGGGCCGTGCCAGGAGAAGCAACCCCACACCATTACGTGGCCGCCTCCGTGACTAAGGGTTTCTATCGCGGATGATACGCCTGATTGGGAAGGCGCCAGACGTATTTTATGCCGTCCAAACCATCCAGATTGATTCTGGACTCATCCGAAAAAAAAAAAATATTTTCATCCACCAAGTGATGGATGCAGTTTGATGTTCTTCGGCAAACCGAATGCTCGCTTCTACGTGGTGCGGCTGCAGCTTCCGAACCTTCGGTAGTCTCCGGGCACAGAACCCAGCCTTTCGTAAACGGCGAGACACCGTCTTCGACGAAACTTGCAATCCAAGCTCTTGCTTGCTGCGAGTGCAAGTAGTGAAAGGGTCCGCCCTGACCTTTTCAACAATCTGCGCGTCAACGTCAGCCGTAGTTTTTCGCGGACGACCGGTCGACTTACCCGTAGCCTCGCTACGAAAATTGTCCTCAAACGTCCGCGAACGGCCGAACGCCTTGCAGATTGTCTTTATTGGGACGTTCTCACAAAACAGCCTCTGAATGTGTTTTCGATCCTCTGGTGTGCAGTGCTTACCGCGACGCATGATGATTTTGTGGAATTTTTAACAGCAATCTTACACCTTGACCACTGACTGAAGAATGAAGTGCAAAACGATTTGGCTCTCCTTTTATACAGCCGCGACACGTCATCGGCACTCGTAACTCAGGTTAGTAGCGCACCAAAAATGGGAGTACATAAGGCTAAAACCGGCGATTGCAACTTCAGTACGCCTCGTACTCTTGCCGATGACACATCTAGCGCATGCATTGAACCAAAAACAAAAAAAAACACCTACAATTTTTTTCCTATTTTTTTGTCCAGCGGTGTATCTGAAGATGTAATTTTGAATTGAAATTTTCTAGTATTTTGATAAAAACTGAGTGAAAATCAAAAATACCCTCGTGCTCTACACAATTTAGGCTACATAAAAACATAAATAAATTTGAAATTTTCCCAATACTTATTTTTACAGGCGTAAAATCGATATCTTGATGACATATTGTAGTCATAATTGTTACACTTACCCTAGTATCTTCTGTGGTAATCGTGCCTCTGATGATACGGCATGTCCGCGTAGGTCGTCATCAGGATTAAACCTTTTCCATCTCCTAAGGCGTTACGATTGAAACGGTTATAACAGTTTGTGAAGGATTCCTGTGGTATAGTTATTTGTTATTTGTTATTTATTTATTAAAATTCAACGGGCTGCGAGTGGCCCACTTGAAGCGAACTCGTTTACAGTCATTATATTATGGTCACGTTTCGGTCATCCATTTGTCACGCTTAGTCTTAAGTAAAATAATTAACACGTAAAAGGTCGTACGACGCGGATACTATTTAGCAATGCGGTGCGCGACATGTCAGGTTAATGACGATCACAAATAACATTAAACTCACGGCACTTACGAATAAACGGATCAGAGGAGCCAAAGCAAGTGCGGCGTTCCTCCACGTCAAGTAGCGATTTAGCTCGGAGCGATCTCGGCGGGACATACATGTTGAGCCTCGAAAGAAGCGCGGGCGAGTCGATCCGATTGTCAAGAAGTCCCGCGACAAACAGCCTCTGAGCGTTGCAGTTCCGTTGCTTCAATGTCTCGATGCCAAGCAACGCACAGCGTCCTCATAGTTGTACACTCCAGGAGCGCAAAGCGAACAACGTGAATTTGCGCTGGATCGACTCTAAACGAGCTAGGGGGCGTGCAGCTGTAAGCCACCATACTACCGAAGCGTATTCTAGCACTGGCCGCACCAAAGCGCAGTATAGAGTCTTGATGAAGACCGGGTCAGTGATGTCTCGTGCTATTTGTTTTAGTAAGCCGATCAATTGGTTACCCTTAGTGACAACGTGCTCTAGCTGGTTGTGGAAGCTCAACTCTTCGTCAAAGAGCACTCCTGGATCCGTGACACAGCTTTTGCGCCCAATGGTAGATCCATTTAACGCATAGTCATATACTAAGGGGCACCGCTTTCTCGCAAACGTAATGACAACACACTTCTCGACGCACAATTCAAGACCATTCAAAGAGCACCATGACTGGAAGGCACTTAGAGTGGCTTGAAGGCGGAGTTGGACTGACCGGTCACGGATAGGCAGGAACAGCTTCGCTTCGTCCGCATACAGTATGTGGCTGTCAGGAGGGAGCAACCGTGTTACGTCATTCAGGAAAATGACAAACAACAGCGGCACCCCCGAAGAAGCATCGACACGGCGCGACGTATCGGGTCCCACGTAGTATGTGCGACCAGCAAGATAGTAACGCATCCAGGCCAGCAGCTGTACAGGTAGGCCAAGCGTTTCGAGCTTTGCGAGCAGCAAGGCGTGTGAAACGATATCGAAGGCAGCCTTGATGTCCGTGTAGACTGCGTCGATCTGCGAACCGGCATCGATGGTCCTGTGGCAGAGGCTAACGAACTCAACCAGGTTGGTGGTGGTTGAACGCTGAGGGACAAATCTATGTTGAGCTGCGCTAATGTAGTTCGAGGCAGCTGCGAGGAGAGGTTCGTACATCAGGAGCTCGAAGACCTTAGCGCAGACACAAAGCGATGTAATGCCACGGTAATTACATGCATTTGATTTGTACCCCTTTTTGTGCACTGGAACAAGGTACGGAGTTTTCCAACATGCCCGAACACAGCGAGTCACGAAAAATCGAGGCCAGGATAGGCGCGATGGTGGTACCACAACGCTTAAGCGTGGAAGCCGGGATCCTGTCAGGCCCTGGAGCAAACGAAGGTTTCAGTCTGTCGATCACGAGACTGAATACTCATCGATGATCGGCAAGTTGGGGGCCATAGCATCCACCGGTACGTTTGATAATGCGTCAGCTAACTGCCTCTCATCAGTTACCGCTGGATGGAAGGTGGCGGCAAAGCGCGAGGCAAAATATCACATACAGCAGACGGATTGTTACCGTTGCGCCCGTTGTAACTGACGGAGCTAGGAAAACCAGAGGATTTCCGACGATTGTTTGCGAAGTTCCACAGTACACGTGAATTGCCGCGGCAGCGCAAAACCGTACGCCGCACGTGCCCGAGGTAGCGGAACCTGTTATAGCGCCGATAGAGAGAGTGCGCAGTATGATAGTTGCGCAATGCAGCGGGACACCTACGCAACAGATAATCGCGATACGCGGCAGCTTCAGCCGTTTTGAGTCTGCGCAGCGTTCTGCCACCCCAAGGGGGGCCTCGTTTAGGTCGTTTAACCGGCGTGCATTAATTCAGGGCTTGCGACATGAACCGCTCAAAATCTTTCACAGCGAGGTCAAGAGTGACGTAAAGGAAACATTCGAAGACATTCGCGAACGAGGCGATCATCGGCAGGAGCCTGTTAAAGTCCGTCCGCGCGTAGTCAAGGCGTGGTGTTAGCGCAGGAACGGCTGATTCCTCTCGTGGTAGCGGGATGGCCAACTCAAGTGCAGGGTGATAGGTGTCAATTGCTAACAGCGGCTTGAGGCAAAGTTCTAGAGGAAGGCAAACAGAAGCAACAGCATTATTTACAAACACCAGGTCTAAGACGCGTCCGCTGGTGTTAGGATGACCATTGATCTGGAAAAGTCCGCTATGATGCACATGGTCCAGAGCGGAGAGAGCCGACTGCGTACGCGGCTCATAATGCAGAAATGGCAAATCCGGATCATGCTGAGCGGCTGACCAGGAGACGAGAGGTTGGTTGAAGTCTCCTGACAGGAGGATACCGTCTCTGGGATGCATAATTGAGCAAAATGAGCAAATGCAGTTTTCTATTTCACGGAGCTTGGCAGCATTTGCGGCAAGTCTAGGCGGGCTTGGACCTTGGGCAATTTCACTCTTTTCAGCGGACACTTGCGGTGTTGTTCGTTCAGTATGATGCTCTGAACGCATGCGGTAGGTCAGCCATTTATGTAACACAATTCATAGATAACATTAGCAAATTGCTGGGTTTTAAGTGGTTCTCAAATTTTGGCAAAACAATAATTTTTCTTGCATTTGACAATACTTTGAGCCAATTGTACTGATTGCACACATGATCCAAGAAAACGTAGTTCGAGAAAAGGCTGTATATAAATTTGAGATGTAATGAAAGCTGATTTAAACGAATAAAATCTACAAGCATTCTCCGTAAATGAAAGGCTCAGCCCTTTGCGTTACATTGGAGAAGCGTTATATCCCTTAAAATATTCCCAAGCAGCATTTTTATTATTTTTGTCAATTTTTTTAATTACAAGTAAATAACAGGATTCATATTTATCATTGTTGCACATGGTTTATGAAAAATAGTCTGAAAGTATAAAGTATGAAACACCCTTCAGGCATTTAATTAGAGTAACATTTCCAATAAGTAGAAAATATAAAATATTGAAAATATATGTTAAAAATGAAGAATATGAAATATAATTATTACCTATTCAATCTATGTTCCCGGCCATTTTGGATAAAATTACTTTAGGTGCGAGCAGGATTTCATTATCCTGCTTCATCAATAGCTAGGATAATAAAAAAATAATCATTTTTCATTATTGATCTTTTTAATGTATAAGATTGTTATAATTGTAATTTTTGAAGTTGTTGCAACTCTGATTGCTGTTAAAAAATAATAGTTTAATAATAATATTATATTTTATTTATAATATTAAATGTAGCCGGTTAATTAAATATTAAATTAAATGTAGCCGGTCTCGTAGTACAGTCGTCAACTCGTACGACTTAACAACATGCCCGTCATGGGTTCAATCCTCAAATAGACCGCGCCGCCATACGTAGGACTGACTTTCCTGCTATGGGGGGGAATCAATTAGTCACTGAAAGCCAAGCCCGCAAGTGGGTAGAGGCAGGCCTTGACCGACATCGGTTGTTGAGCCAAAGAAGAAAAATTTATTTAAACTCATGAATTATCAGCGAGTTTTATCTTTAATAGCGATTGCTTTACTTTTTTAATGTTTGTTCAAAAATTGTTGCTTTTCTAATTATCATACAAAAATAATCAATATTAAGACATGATTATCTATTCATTAGCTCATCCACGGCGGTTAAAACAGTCGTTCAAAAATGCTGCTTGGGTTTGCGATAAACAAGCGTTATGCGTAACGTATAAGGCTGAGCCTTTTTTTACCGCATTCTCCCACGCAAACAATGAGACCCCAAATTTTGAGTGATTCAGGCCGAGGGGTATGAGGAAGCTTGAGGAAGCAACCCAAGGACGCAAAAACCGACGGCAGCCTGTGTAATCTGAGCTCTCTACAAAGCTCTCCACGAAGCTCTCGTCTGCAGGCTTGTCGAGAGCTTCGCCACAGGCGCCCGAACCATCCGTCACGCACACATCTAAACGTTCTGGTTTCTTCAGCCGCTCACGCATACCAATGTGTTTGCTCCACCCCCTTTTTCGGATTGTCTATAGCAGCTGTGTCAAACTCATTTCATCAGAGGGCAAGTACAAATTTTCAGTGATTTGCGGGCCGCAAAGTTGAGAATGGAAAATATACCCCAATATTTATGTAAAATACTTTTTTACATTTTTATTGTTAAACAAATTGACTTTTTGTACTCCTCGCTTCTTATATGGAATCGTTTGTTTTGTACAAATTCGCGATGATATTTTTATATATGCTCTTTTTTATATGAGAAAAATATCTGTCAAACACACTTTTTCACTGAAGTAGGAGAAGTCTAGCAGCCTGTAGTGAATTTTTTTCAAGCAAGCCGAGCTATCCATCACTGGATGAATAAAAAAAATATTTGCTAGCAATTTTTTGATAGATCAAGAGAAAAATTGTAATAACACGTGTTTAAACATTATTTTTCGCTAATTTCCAAGTTCCAAGTGTTCTGGATATATATTTATTTCTTATAACAAGAACCCGTATTTTACGAATAACTTTTTTTTTAAATTACGATAATTTTTTTCTGATGAAGAGTTGTGGTGTGTGATCCCATACAGATTGGCAAATCTGTTTTTGACACTTGAAGGGAGATGATTTGCGAATTGAGGAATTGAGGACTGTGTAAGCTAATCTATTAATAAGCTTTGTATTGCAAGGCTTCGGCATTTCGATTATTTTTATCCTTAATCTAAATCCCTTAGGCTTAAGCGTAATCATATCATTTTGGTTTTGATTTTTGAGGAGGTTGGAAATTACATTAATTCGTCTTGCAGAATGTTATGTACAAATAATTCCAGCTTGGCAACAATCATTTTTATTAACATTTATGGTGGCATGATTATGACAAAAAACAGAAGTGGCTCCAATCGAATATCAATGATGTAACATTCTAAGGTCGGAAA
Organism: Anopheles coluzzii; assembly: GCF_943734685.1. NCBI lineage: Eukaryota > Metazoa > Arthropoda > Insecta > Diptera > Culicidae > Anopheles > Anopheles coluzzii. Next base: position 26,577,018 of record NC_064669.1, read on the forward strand.
AAAATCGGAGCCGAATGAATCCTTTACTCGGCAGTCGGGGGCATGGAGATTGACAAATTCGGTGGGACAACCGATGACTCCAACGGTTCCGAATGGCTCTAAACGGCTCTATAGGCTTCGGACGGCACCGAACGGAACTGTTGGTTTGATTTGGCCGGATTCGAAGTCGGAATAGCTATGATCGGAAATGGTTTTGAGCCGTGGATGCGATGCAGACAATCAATCACTAGTTGTTGCAAAGTTTCCTAGTGTATGTATCAAGTTATTTTCATTCCTTTTTCGTTTGTAGACAGTTGACGCAAATCTATTTTTCCATACAGAATGTGCAATCGAGTGTGCACAAAATTATGCTAATATTCAGTATTTAATCGAAACATAATACGAATGAGCTTGCATTCGATTCAATGATTCTTAAGGGTCTCGATTGATATGTACGTACGTGTAGAATAAGTTTATGAGATGTTATGGTTACATTCATGTTAGTTTCGAAAAATATACCAACAAAAGGATTGTTATTCTCTGGAAAATTTAATACACTTTGACAAATAGTAATAACAGATTTATGGTTTGCAGTGCTTTTAGCAATTCTCAAAATACTCTCGCGGGGCGCATTCAGAATCGACGCGGGAAAACGTTCCGTCGCACACTTTGAAGATTGTTGACGAGGCTAGCAGGTAGTCGTTGATAAATATCGCACACACCTGTAACTTTGAAGACGATAAGCATTATGTTGCGGCCCCGCCGCACTCTTTTCTTTCGTAATTATAAAGTCACAAAAAAAAACAAGAACGATTAAATTTTCGTTGACTGTCCTTTTATAAAGTCACTTTTTTCAGCGGTAATAGTTGTTCAAGAAAGAGAGCGTTTTCCTCCTTTATATCTCCTTTTACGATGGCAAAGCCTTACAACGGTGGAAACTTCATAATGTTTCACGTCACCTTTTTTAGGCCCTATCTACACGAGATCAACGCGATCAATTTCGAAACATCAAAACATTTGATATTATTTTTCGCGGTCCCAACACATTAGTTGAATGTACCTGCACAAGCACACAGCAAGAAACTTACCTCAACAATTTGCTAGGATAAATCATTCCATAACTGAGGGAGAAGGAACACGGCACAAAACGTAAATGAGCAAAGTACGTCGCACAAGAAATCGCACCTCACTTCAGTACATCCTTCCACAGGGAATGTTCTGGACAGACTGAGGATGCCTAACACCCGGATGAGCGCGATAGCAGAAAAATCATGGTAGATCGAGAAAGATGGGTAGATTCGATTTAGCGCAATCCGCTGGTAGATGCATGTGTTTGTGACGAACGAAATACTTCAAACCCCGCTCCTCGCGTTTTTCATTCATTATTTTTCGTCACACGCACACACCTCTACACGCGCGGCGGTTTGCTGTCCAAAATCTAGAGAGAGAAGACAGGGCCTCTCGCTTTGGCACACAGAAATCCTCTCAACAACTTCGGCTCTGCTACTTGGGAAGGTTCGAGTGACTTTGGCTTTGTCTGGTGGGGGAAGTTGAAACCGAAACCCCCTCCCCAGTCCGCAAAGAGCCGCAGTTTTGTATGGGATCGTCTCGTACCCACTTGCAGAAGAAGTGGAAATGTGATTTCACGCACACATAGACACCTTCCACACGAACGATCGCGTTATATATATATAACTATATAATATATATATATATATTATATAATATATATATATATTATATAATATATATATCTATATACATAATATATAGATATATATGTATATAGATATATATATATATAATATAGATATATATATATATATATATATATATATATATATATATATATATATATATATATAAGCTGCCCCTTTTCTATAAGCAATCCGAAAAGGGGGAGGAGCAAACACATTTTTATGCGTGAGGTGCAGAAGAAATCAGAGCGTGATAGTATGCGTGCATATTTTTTTCAAAATTTTTAAAACGTTTTTACACGAAACGTTTTGTGGTCGTAGCATAACTATAAAGACTCAAGGTTTTTGTGCAAACTAACGCATTTGAAAATCGTTGAAAAATGTAAATAACATATTATACAAATGTTTTACAAAAACACAGTTATTGAAATTTTTAAAAACTTTAAAATAGTTGTCGCGCACACGAAAGTGTCTTTCGGAGCAGCAGCTTAAGACAGGCACAGTACACGCCGACTTAAGCACAATAATGAACGCACCAACTGGTTCTTGGCAAGTAATGGCTTCATTAATTTATTCAATTGATTTTATACTCTAAAAATGCTGACCGTCGTCGATCAGCATATTCTTCTTAATCTATTCTTCTTAGCCTATTTTTCCATTTAATCGTTAAACCAGCGCGCATCGCTGGCGCGTTGCATAACATAGCTAGTCAGCATTTATTGACCTAGCAACGCTTTGTTTTTTTAAGCCTAAATTGTCGTCAGCGACATCCCTCCCCCCGTAAATCCTCGTAGGGGAGTTACAATTCTAGGTTTAAAGTGGGTGGCCTGCATGGAGGAGGACCAATATTTTGTTTTAGATATTTCTTGATTAACATCGCGGAAACCAAGATGACCGTAATAGAAACACTTAGTATGGTTATCGAGAAGAGTACATAGTTACTGGTTACTGATTCTACTTCGTTAGACTTATCTTCTTTTGATATGCTTAAATTTAACATGGGTTTAAAATATGCTCTAACTTGCTCAGATTTTATTAGCATCGTCGGTTGTATTTCGAACTTGCTCGTCAAAATGCTACAGTCTAGTGACAAGGTTATGATTCCGATTGAGCAGCTTGGTGTAGTGAGTGTTTTATTACATTTTAGTAATATCTTATCAGGGTTGGTAGAGAAGAACAGAATACTGTTTGGATTTGTAAGTTGTATAAATTCAGTGACTTCTGGCCCTATTTCCTTTGAACTACATCTGGTACCACTTTCTGTGTGTAGTAATGCTGATGCTATGCAGTCTGGTTCTCGTTGTATTATTTTCTCAGAAGATATGTAATGCGATTCGTTCAGTTTAACAATTTCCTTCGGGTATAAGTAACTAGTTTCGTTGATGGCTATTGTATTTTCGTGTATGTCTAAAATCGTATAATTAGCAAAGTTTGGAATGGCTATGACTTTAAACATCTCGTAATTTTCTATCGATACAATTACGTTTTTGATAGAAAAGACTATTTCACCATTTTCTATCCTCCTATTGGTTATTTCCGAGTATTCTAAAACGTTATAATGACTTGCCATCTTTCTTCGTATAGTTTGTTTTAACATCTCTTCATCCTCTAAATATAATTGGTTTGAATCTATTTCGTGATACTTATTTATCATGTCTTGTACTAGAGCGGTTGTAAGCATGATCGTTTCTTGTATGTACTTTGTTAGAACGTCATTTTTGTTATGCTTAAATTCTTTGCTGAGAACATCTATACCATCATAGAGTTTGTCTATTCGGTGACGTAGATTTTCTGTTAACTCATTGTGTTTTTTATTTGTTTGGGTCAAACGTTCGGACACATGTGTAATTTTTGTATCCTCTGCTGCTCTGAAGGCTGCTAATTGCTCGTCTATGTCGTCTCCCCCGAACATGAAATCTTTTAATATACCAAATATTCCCCGGGAGCGTTTTGTCCTTTTGTGACTTATTCCTTGAATTAGTTGAATTGCATAGTTGCATTCGCGCTGGATTGTAACTTTTAGATCTGAGAGTTCGGAGTCCGTACTATTAACGGAGTTCAATACTGTGGTTAAGTGTTTTTTCAACGTTTGTAACGTATCCGTATCATTTGCCGGACGTGTCCCCGTATGGAATGTCGTTTCCCATGCTCCTTTTTTCAATAGGAGTGTCCCAATATGATCAAAGTATATTCCTGGTTCAGGGATAGGTACGATCGATAAGCATTCGACTCTAAACAGAGCGGCTATGTATATTGTTATTTTAAGGATGAGCTCCATGATACGGGCCTAATTTTGAGCTTTTTCCTTTATGGTATTTGACTTGCTAGTTCTTCTGCTTTAGCTTTTATAACGTTAAGATTTGTTTCCTTCCTTTTTCCCCAATTTGGAAATGTTTGATCTCGTTTTACCTCGAGTACTGCTAGTTTTACAGTTGGCCTATTAACTACATTATTACCTACTTTGATTCGTGCTGAACGAGTTTGTCCGTCTACGCCAGTTACCAGCTCGCAGATTCGGCCTTTAAACCACTTTCCTTTCCTTTGTTCATCGGGAAACGTGACAATATCGCCTATTTGTAATGGTTTGGCCGGTTGAGTCCACTTTTCTCGTATAGAGAGCTTTGGGAGATACTCAGCTATCCACCGTCGCCAATATTGTTGTGTGATTGCCTGGGCCCTTTTCCAATCGGACCGTACCAATTCTGTTTTGGTGATATCTGAGATATTCGGCTCTGCCTCGCCGGAACAACCTAGCAAGAAATGAGCTGGAGTTAGGGGCTCGTCATCTTCTTGTTCTAGTGTTAAGTGAGTCAATGGTCGATTATTTGTTAGGAACTCTATCTCAGTTAGTATTGATCTGAGAACGTGTTCTTTATAACTCTCAGCCATGGGAAGCAGACTCTTGATTTCTCCAACCATTCGCTCCCACGCACCTCCAAAATGAGGGGCGCCTGGTGGGTTAAAGATCCATTCTATGCCTTCTGAGGCACATCGATATCTTATTTGTTTCATCTCATTGTCGGCTCCGACAAAGTTGGTCCCATTATCGCTGTATAGGAAAGATACCTTTCCTCTTCTGTATTGCAAATTTTTTAAGCAAACAATAAAGGTGCTTGCCGTTAGATCAATGGCTATTTCTATATGGATTGCTCTTGTGGTTAAACACGTAAATATAACACCCCACCTTTTTTCTGACCGTCTGCCTATCGTAACGAATAGGGGGCCGAAGTAATCTACTCCACAATGCGTAAATGGTTTTTTAAACACTGCTGTTCTACATGTTGGCAGTGGTGCCATTATTGGTGGGATTGGTTTAGCTCGTGCGTTTTTGCAGTATTGACATTTGTTTATTACGTGCTTAAGACTGCTTCTGAGATCTATCACCCAGAATTTTTGACGAACTGCAGCCATCACTGATTCGCTCTTCTGGTGGTAGTACCTCTCATGATAATGTTGCAGGATAAGGTTTGTAATGTGATGCCCTTTTGGTAGGACAATAGGGCTACGTGCGTTAAATTGAAGAAATTTAACGTGTTCAAGTCTTCCTCTAGAACGCATGATCCCATCTTGGTCCAACATAGGGCACAGGCACCTAATTTTACTGCTGCCATTAATCGGGTTCTTCAATGAGAGTTGTATCATCTCCGTTTGAAAGCTTTCCCATTGAGCCTTTTTTATTAAGTGGCACTCAGCTCAGTCAAGGGTAGCTTTATCGATTGCTGTCGAAAATGACAGAGATTTAGCCTTACTTTTTAACCAATCCAAGTACTTTAGTGCGTACGCTACCGATCGTTTTAGACGGTGCCAGTTGGAACACCATTCGACGGAAATGGCGTCATAATCTATTCTTTCCACTGTTCTCGAAGTGTTTACCCTTTTCCGGTCTTTAAATGTGTCCGGAATGTCTGGTGTTAGTATTTTTATTTCTAAATTTTTGAGAAAGTCGGGACCATTTAACCATATTGACTTTTTCTTACAAGTTTTTGTAGCTTCGTCAGCAGGGTTTTCTGCAGATGCTACCCAGTTCCACTGCTTCGGAGAGTTGAACTCCAAAATTTCTCCGATTCTCAGGGCTACGAACTGATTATATGTTCTAGGTTCTGAGTTAAGCCAAGCTAGAACTGTTTTTGAATCGGTCCAAAAGAATTCTGTTTGAACCCTTAACCGCAATTCCCTCTTGATTGATTCGTTTAGGCGAGTGCCTAGCACTGCCCCTTGCAATTCAAGCCTAGGGATCGACAGTGGTTTGGTAGGAGCGACTCTTGATTTTGCGGCCACGATACTTATGTCGATGCCTAAGTCGTGGACTGTCCTAAGATACGTAACTGCGGCAAAGGCTTTTTCTGACGCGTCTACGAAAGTATGGAGCTCCCTGATCTTTACGTTATTTTCAATCGAAAAACATCTAGGTATGGATATGTTGATCGAGTTTTCGATTCGGCTTATCCAGTTTTCCCATTTTTCCTTTATGGACTGTGTGACTTCGTCATCCCAGTCTAGTTTAGTTTTCCAAAGATCTTGCATCAAAATCTTACCTTCAACAGTAATGTTGGCAAGATGGCCTAGAGGATCGTAGATTTTCATTATATATGAGAACATCTGACGTTTCGTTAGTGTTTTAATATCTGCCCTTTTAAACTTGTAGGCAAAGACGTCAGACTCTTTGTCCCAAACCAATCCCAACACTTTATCGAAGTTTTGATTTTTCTCCTCTATGCCAAGTACACTTTTCTCGGGTAACCTGTTGGTTGGAATGCCTTTCTCCACTTCTTTTGAGTTGGAAAAGAAGTTTCTCATAAAGAATTTAGCATCATCATGTATTTTACACACCTCCGAGATAGTATTCACGGCTGTATCAATATCTGGATAACTATCTAAGTAGTCATCTACGTAGTGGTTTTCAATAATCGCTTTTACTGCCTGGGGATAAATATTTTTGTAACGCAGTGCGTTCTCGTTCTTCACAAACTGAGCACAAGTTGGTGAGCAAGTTGCCCCAAATGTCATCACTTGCATAACGTAAACTTGAGGAACGTCAGAAGGCGATTCTCGAAATAGAAATCTTTGAGCGTCTTGATCTTCCCGTCTCACCTTTACCTGGTGATACATTTCCTTGATATCTCCTGAACAGCCTATTTTGTGTTCCCTGAAGCGGAGTAGCACTCCGAACAGGGACGCAGTAAGATCTGGACCGGAAAGAAGTTGAGAATTAAGGGATATATTTTGATTTTTTGCAGCCGCGTCGAATACTAAACGTGGTTTGGGAATGGGTTTATTATGGTTTATCACGGAAAAGTGGGGAATGTAGTTTATTTTTCCGTTTAATTGCAGCAGTTCCATTGGTGTCGCCTTACGTGCATATCCCTTTTCAACGTATGCGTTTATTTCTTTATGATACCATAATTTTAAGTTTGGATCCCTTTCCATTGCCTTCTCTTGACTTTTTAAGCGCGTAAGCGCTTGTCCGTAACTGTCTGGCAATTTAGGATTGTCGGTTTTCCATACTAAACCAATTTCGTATCCGTCGCCAGTATTTTTAAGCGTGTCTTTCATAATTTTTAACGCTCTTTTGTCTTCTTCAGAGGCACGGGTTGGAGTAGGTTTAACTCCAAATTCCTCTGTAGAAAAGAAACCACGCAAGATTTGCATCATGTTCTTGTTTTCTTCTTCGTACGTCTCTGTCATCACAAATGAGTTCTCTGTGACATTTGGCGTATTCGTTCCCCCAAAAATGACCCAACCAAGCCTCGTTTCATGGGCAATTGGTTCGTTTGGTCTACCTTCTCGATATTTTGCACCATGGCAAAGATACGAATGAGGAAGGCCTAGTAGCACGGTAGGCCTCGCATCTGCATAGCTAGAGATACTAATGCCTTTCAAATGTTTAAAATTTCTTTGCAAACACGGAGCATCTATGGTTTGAACGGGAAGGTTAAGTTCCCTTACACTTCTGAGACCTTTTACTTGAAATTTTCTTTTGTTAGCTCCCTCTACTGTTATGGGAACTATCCTACTTTCTGTCTCTTTTTGAATGCTTCCGTCCGTCCAGGAGAGAGTTAGCGGTCTTTTTGGTCCGTGAACGTTTAGTTCTTTTCGGACACTTTCCAAAATGAGGCTAGTTGAAGAGCCAGGATCCATGAATGCATAAGTTTCGAATTTTCTATCATTATGGTGCAAAGTGATGGGCACGATCTGATAGAACAGATTATTCTTTTCCTGATGGCAATTTATTTTGTTTGTAGGTTGCCCTTCTACCAGATTTCTTTTATGAAACATACTATGATGCCTTTTGCCGCACCCGTACACACTACATTGTGGTGGTAGACGACAGTTTTGGGCGTTATGGTTGCTGTACTTGCAGCAATTGGTGCAAATTCTATGCCGAATGAAAAGAGATAATTTTTCATCGGGCATCTTACCGTTCAATTGTCGGCAACGAGTGGTTTCATGAGGAAATCCACAAATTAGACATATCGTTTGCTTTTCAGGCCCTTTAAGACGATGCTGCATGTTTTGACGGTTCGACCTTTCTTGTTTGGCTACTCCTTCGTTCGCGGCCAGTATAATGGCCAGTTCTTCAGAGGGTTTCAGCCATTCTGCTAGGTCTTTTAGCGTGAGATTCTTATTATCTTGTTTCCTACTTATTGTGTGTTTCAACCATTCGTTCCGAAGTTCGGTTGAAAATCTTGATGTCAAATCGTTTAGCAGCCTCTGGTCATTCAAAAAACCTTCTTGCTTCAACAACACCATGTTGTCAATAAGATTGCGCAAAGCGTTGGAAAATTCTAAGAATGCTGAGGGATTATCTATCGTTATGTGCTTTACTACTAGTAATTCTAACAGTAAAGACTTGTAAATGCTTTCAGCATTTCCAAACATTTTGTCGAGCCTGTTTAATACAAGCGGAACGTTTTCTGGGTTAAGCATTAACCCACTAACCGCACGAAATGCTTCGCCCTTCAGATGCTTTTGCAGCCTATTCATGTTTTCTAAATTTGAAAAATTACAAGCTCGGGAAGTTTCTTCGTAGGCTTGTTTAAATTGAGGCCAGCATTTATAGCTTCCATCGAAATCTGGAAGCTTTGAAAGTGTTACTTTCGAGTCCTTAGAACACAACGATTGAACCATTTTGTCTAAACTCTGAGTTAACAGTTTTACGTCTAAACTTGTCATTGGTTTTTCATTGACATCTTCTGATTTTTTGTTTTGTATCTCTTCTTGTAGCCGTTTTAGCTCTTCTTCTATTCTTACTTTTTCTTTTTCTTTTTCTTCTTCAATTGTCATTTTTTCTTTCAGCAGTTTTTGCGTTTGCATTAGTGCTGACCTATATTCCTGCCGTTCAACTTCCTTATCTTTACATTTTTTGCATAAAAAATCTTTAACAGGTGATTTTATGTCTAAGCATGACAAGTGAAACCACCTGTCGCAATCAATACAAGTTATCAATTTCCCTATCTCATCTGGGTTCGTGCATAATTTGCAGTGCCCATTCGGATTTTTTTTAAAATCGTATTCCATCTTGAACTCACCGTGGTTCAGATCCGCTTCAGCAGGGTCAACTCCTATTCGGCTGGTCAGGGACGGCTGGATCGGGAGTGATGTCTTCACTGCTGCTTGTTGGTCTTCTCAGGATTACAATACGACGTCTTCTGTATTACGTGCCGGTTGCCCTCAAACCGAGAACGATGGTTGCCTCAACCGGAACGATGTTTTCTTAGCCGTGGGTCGGCGGTCATACACACGACGGTCATACACACGATGGATACACTCGTCACAATTAATTTCTTCAATTTGCTCTTCCTACGTTGCACTGCGTCGGATGCCTTATGCAATATTTAGCTCGCGGCACACGTGTTTCGTTATACGTTTCGTCGGAGTTAACGTCCGATACTTGCGACGCACGCGTTTTACGATAACTGTTTGTTTTTTTTTTTTTTTTTTTTTTTTCAACTGGCGCTAAACTGACGGTTTCATGTTGCGTTGCGAGAACGGATGCACCTTTCGAAGCTCGCGACGTACACGTATTGGTCACCTTTTTCACTAGTTCAGCATTTGCCTTATACGTTGGCAGTATCGAGTTCACTTTCGATTGCGTCACTTCACTAACGGTAATGACCGCGTTCTATTCACTGTTGTGTCGTTGCACTTACAGTTCTTTTGCACTCACTCACCGCCGAGGCGCTTCTCGGGTTTTGCTTCGTCGAGCTCGCGGCGTACGCGTATTGGTCACCTTTTCACTAGTTCAGCATTTGCCTTATACGTTGGCAGTATCGAGTTCACTTTCGATTGCGTCACTTCACTAGCGGTAATGACCGCGTTCTATTCACTGTTGTGTCGTTGCACTTACAGTTCTTTTGCACTCACTCACCGCCGAGGCGCTTCTCGGGTTTTGCTTCGTCGAGCAACTGGTGCGTGGCCCTTCTTCCTGGGCTGGCTGTCGTAGATCGGCTACGCCGGATCGTCGTCCGTCGCCGTTGTTTCACTATCACAACCCTGCTTGGGTTGCTGTGGGGTCTATTCACGCCTCTACGGGCTTGTTACTACTTCGGGTTTTTATTTCCCGATTTATTTGACTACTTTCCGAACCATTGGTTGATGCGTCCTCTCTGGAGCCACCATTTGTCGCGCACACGAAAGTGTCTTTCGGAGCAGCAGCTTAAGACAGGCACAGTACACGCCGACTTAAGCACAATAATGAACGCACCAACTGGTTCTTGGCAAGTAATGGCTTCATTAATTTATTCAATTGATTTTATACTCTAAAAATGCTGACCGTCGTCGATCAGCATATTCTTCTTAATCTATTCTTCTTAGCCTATTTTTCCATTTAATCGTTAAACCAGCGCGCATCGCTGGCGCGTTGCATAACATAGCTAGTCAGCATTTATTGACCTAGCAACGCTTTGTTTTTTTAAGCCTAAATTGTCGTCAGCGACAATAGTTTTATTACTATTTTTAAGGTTTTATGAGTTGTATAGTAATATTTTTTTATTCAGAAAGAACGTCTTCGGCCGTCTCCATTATCAATCAATCAATATAAGAATAATTATTCAAATATAATTTTTAAAAATATAAAAAAAAATCTAAAAAAAATATTGTTTACCCGTTATGATTGTTTTGAAAATGCAAACCAAAGTATGTAAAAAGTATTTAAAAAATTATCTCGAAATTGCCATGAGAACCTTATCAATTTTGTGAACAACGGGTCAAAAATATACGAAGATGTGAAATAGTATTCTGCACATCTTATACATTTACTGTTTTTATCTTTCTCTTACGGATTTTCTACAAATCGCGAAAAACGACTATCCATAGAGTAGTGGTAGGCGCTGTACATGATTGTCTTCCTTAGGTAAATTTATTTAAAGTGTATGTACAATTTGGTTGCCCATAGGCTGTATGGCTAATTTTTGAATTACAGTTTTTTAATGGTTGTTGCTCAGACACGCCGTACCATCGCTTTGATTTTTTTCTATAATTTCAAATCTTTCTAAACTACAGGTCCCTTGAAGATTAACCAACCTTACAAAGTATGCACTACATTTTCATGTACAGTATGATCTCACTGGTTGGGATACGAAGTAAATAAACTAATAAATTATCACTCTGGGCGATTGTCTCTGAGGATCAGAAAAAGAGTGAACGATCGTAGGCCAACGAAATGCTCTATCTGCTCTTTTAACTTGTATTGTACTCTCCACAGAAAGCCAGTGCAGATGCTAGCGCTTAGAGTGTTAATAAAGTCACCGGTTTGCCATGGCAATGGCAAATGGAGCAGAGCTCGGAGAATCTTTGTCATGCAATAGTATGAATCTATACTTGTATCCTTGTACAATTCAATAGTTGAACGCTTTTTAGTCGGCATACTTTGTAGTTGTGCGCTCGATAGGTGGCTGACAGTTCAATTAAAAAAATGCGTTTGTATGGAAAACCGAGTTTTGAAAAATTAACAAAAATCTTATTGTGTTAAGAACCGAGCTTCTCCGGCAAGCCACGCGAAGGATTGGTCCTTAGCAACATTCGTAGGGTCGTAGCGGAGGAGAAACAAACAGCGCACTTTTGGACAGAGTATGATACTACTATGATACTTTCGATGATATGATACTTTGCCTACTATCCAGTCCTTCCCGCTAGTTGCTTCTGATCCAAAGATTGGAAAGCCTATGCAGTCGGAAGCGGGTGTTTCGCTTGGAAATCCGGGGACTCTGCTCTATTTCGGGTGTTGGGATTAAAGGTGTTAACTTTAAGAACTTCTGAGTTTTAATTTCTCTTTATTGAAAATATACACATAATAGTTGGCAGGAAATCCAAGTTCAGACTGTATTTCATGTATTTGTCTCTATCACTCAGTTATAAGTCTCGCTTTGAAATTTTCAATACGGTTGACAGTATCATACCAACAAAACAGATCAACTTATCGGTCTGGCACATGCTATTTAAACACATAAAGTGCTATGGTCATGGCCATACAATATCATATTTGAATTTTTACCATCAAATGTAAAAAGTGCTTAGATCCCAGAGAAACATACACAAAAATGGTTTTGTACTAAACAAAACGAGTTAAACGAGTGAAGCGAGAAAGCATGCGAATTTTAATAGTGTGGTGGATTGAAATATTTAACGCATATCGAAAAGAAGCAGGATGAAACGAATTCACACTCAAAAAATGTCCAAGGTCCATTGTTCACCTCTAACTGGGTCGACACTAACGAACTTTCTATTGGTTTTAAGTACGCGTGTATTTTAAGGCTTTTAGATAAGCTTAAATTGTTATCTCCTTTTCGTTTACATATTTTAACAACAATGCGCATATAAAATGGGTAAAAGTCTAGTAAAAATGAAGGTAATATTTATGACTCACAAACAGACAATTAGCCTGTACAGTGTATCACCTTCATGAAAGATTGTAGCATCCCTAGCACACTATTCTAGCACCTCTTTGACTTGCGCACGCCGTTCCGTCGCTCCTGTTTGTGAGGGGGGGGGGGGGGGAGTCTCTTTATTGATAGTTGTACATATATGCTTGTGAGTGAATTGATTTACCTACCTGTGACCTTGTCGATGCGCAAACCGATCAATTCTGGAATTGAAGTTATATTGATGACATGTTGGTGCATTTCGTTTTGTGCCGTTTCTGATAAGTTCCGAGTCATCTCTGAGCAGCTATTAAGTTATCTCTTTGAACCTGCCTCATCGTGCGTCCCAATCCTGGACGATTCAGACGTTGGCGATTTACCTTCATCGACCATGTTCCTGGACAGAGGACAATCGGCTGCAAAAAAGGAAACAACACGATTAGCACCAAAGTGAAAAGCTTTACCTATCCACCTTATCATTCAAAATCCCATGGTTTATCAAAAGAATGCTACATGATTACGATTATAGTCGGATAAAACTTACCCGTGCTCTAGTGTGGTTCGTTTCTAATACCAGCATACTGCGCGCGCGGTGGTTCAAATGAAGGAAGGACGAATTGTGCTGCACATCCACGGCTTGCAACCACTTACATCCTTTATTTTTCACTTCACCACGTCGTAGAAAACCCTGTAAAGCCAGCCTTGCACACTTACACAATTAAAGGTATTATGCGAGGCGTCATACGACCATTGGCGAGGGGTAGGAAGAAGTACAGTGGAGGGGAGGTTGAAAGCTTGGCTGGCAAATACTGTTCTACGTGGAAGCGAGACAACTACATAACTAGAGCGAGAGATCTCCAAAAACCCTCGCATTGCTTCACGGGTCGTCAAAACAGTTCGTGCTCACGGTGTGTCACGAAAACATTTTGACGCAGTTTTTAAAAAGGAAATTTGTGAATTTGGTTACCCTTCCTTTTTGTGAATGTACCCTTGCGCTCACAATAACATCATGGGTACAAACAAATTGAGTATTTTTGGTATACATATTGATACGAATTCCTGCTTTTTAGGAAAGACACGATTAATATTAGTTGGCTTCAGTAGCAAGATACTAACGGAACAAAATACGAATCGTATATTGACACCTATCGCCAACGACGTTAACTACCATTCGATAAATATATCGATCAAAATAATAACAAATATGGCGGATTGGTATCGCCAAGCGGCAAATTTGTCAACCGGTAAAACGGTGGAAGCAACTGTAATAGATGCCTTAGCAATAGTGGGTAAAAAGTCGAGCAGTCGTTAGAAAAGTTGGTAATTTGTATTGCGAACGGTATATATTTCATTTCATTTCATTTCATTTATTTAATACAATATCCGCCATCAAGGCTAAATATAATAGACTTAAAACTAATTTAATACTAACAAATAAACAATAATATTGGCTACGGTCTTTCCCCGAGTTACGCGACACTCAAAGTAACGCGAATTCGAATTACGCGAACTTATATTTTTGACAGTTCAGATGTTCAATCAGTACAATTTTCTCCATCAATTGTCAAATAAAAAATAATTTGCTTTCTTTTTTTTTCAAAAGTTATAAATCACCAAATAACCGAATTTTCTACACCAATTGCATGAAATAATTAATAAATAACATAAATGAACTAAATTAATCAAAACTAATTATTATTCGAGTATATTTTGGCTGTAAAACGTGATATTCGACTTCCGAGAAAATCAGAGTGACGCGAATGTATCCGGAACGCATTATTCGCGTAATTCGGGAAAAGACTGTATATCGATTGGTATAATTTTCACTTGCTTCAAGGCAGTTGAAAACAGTGTAGAGTGCACATTCTACGTGAATCCGACTGTGATTTGGAGTAATAATCATGTATTGTAATATTTAATGTATATAAAACAAAGCATTAAGATATTTCATATGAGTTTAAAATAAATATTAGAAAAAATCGCCCCTTATACTAAATATACACAAACAAATGATATTATGCTAAATAATTAATTAAATGAATTGAAACAACTTATTACGAAAATGGGTTATTATGATAATTTATTATTTCTACTTGTTGTAACTTCCTACGTGGACGTGTTGGCCTATACAGGCTTTCAAAACTTATTAAGTACCACCCAGCCGGAATATCATATTTAGATTTAAAACCACGACGGGTATGTTATGTCATGCGTGTACCACGGAACTCTGATGCTTAACATAAAGGGTTAATAATTGAATAATAGACGAAATATTTTTCTTTTTCATTTCATCGTTAAGTAAATAAATTATGGCCTTGAAATAAAGAACAGGAAGTTCTGTGGTTCAGCCGTTAACTTACACGGTTTAACAACATGCCTGTCGTGGAATCAAAAAAAGCTTTAGTGCAGCTTCCCCCCGTAGTAACGATTGAATATCCGGCTGCGTGGTACTGAATAAGTCTAGAAATCCTGTATAGGCAGTCATGCCCACGCAGGATGTTAGATCAAATAGAAGAAGAAGTACATATTCTTTTTCTTCTTATATACGTTTGGGAGACCATGCTCCCATTCGGGGCTTGAACGCATGGGGTACATGTTCTTAATTCGTACGAGTTGACGACAGTGCGACGAGACAGGCCCTGATTTTTTTTATCGTAATCATTTTAATCTACCTGGACTGCTACCTAGTGAAGTTAAATCCAAAAGCGTTTGAAGAATGATTTCACCATCATCGAATACGGCCCGGAAAGGTTTTACACCAAGCTCGGAAACGTCCAGGCTTCGGAGTCCCTGATCGGCAACCTGAGCCATCAAAATCGTCGAAACCACCCGGAACCATCTGGAGTCGTCAGTAACCACATATAACCGTCCGTAGCAGTCCGGAGCCGCTAGTCGATAGCCGGAATTGTCGGAGCTATCTGCAGCCGTCCGACGCCAGCTCCGGCAGCAGACTAGTTTCCGGACGGTTCAAGACGGCTCAGAATGGCCGCAAACGGCTCTGACTATTCAAACAAATCGGCTTCCACGGCACTTGCTGTTGACTAGCAACTTCGAGTGGCTCCACTTGGTTCATATGAAAACATATATTTGTTGAATCTGGATTGAAACCCGCAAAATTTCAAGCTGTGAATGTACGCATGTTACTGCGATGAAGAACAACACAGAACGCCGACGAAATTTGTAAAATTAAAATTGTATTGTGTTGTACTGTATAAAATTGTAAGACATTTCAACGTGAAACACATTTTTGAATCGCTTTATGGTGCTAACTGGTGTGGTCATATGTAAACAAACCCAATGTAACAGGTGGCGAAACTACTCAATCGGTTGTTTTTATATTGGCCGATATTATTTTATCGACCGGTACGTGAAATGCGTACGCGGTACCAATTCGAGTAGATAGATTTATTGGTCAATATTACCAAAACAGTGGTTAATTTTCATCGACTGGTAGGCGATAGGTGTCAATATGCCACAATAAGAAAAATTTGCTGTCTCATTTACTCTATCACATTGTGTTAATTGTACTTGTACTTAATTCTAAGATCATTTAAATTCATATTTTTTGTTAAAACTAATTGCATTCAAAACTTTCATCTTTTCTTTATACAGCTGCTGGTGCTAATAGCTCTTTTTTTAAACGGAGCAAATCTATACGGTTACATAAAGTGCAAGTTTGGCGTAACTGCTGATATAAGTACCACTACGACCAATTTTGTCAAAAGACAAGTTTTGATAAAAGCAGTAAATTTCATGGCCTCCAAAAACAACGACCCTGTCAATGGTACATCTCGGGACAATGAGCAACCTAACCCTCAGTCTATTAATACGTAACAAATTTGGTTGATTTGATACTACAATGAGCTTTTTACAATAATTTTCTGCTCTAATAACTTCAACCTTTCCTAGGTAATTTGTAATTCGTGTAAGAAAAAGTGCGTAAAATAAAACAAAAATGAACATTTCTTCAACTATATGTGTTACTCTCTCTCTCGCTCTCTCTCCCTCCCTCTCTCTCTCTCTCTCTCTCTCTCTCTCTCTCTCTTTCTCTCTTTTTCCCTTTATCTCTTTCTCTCTCTCTATATCTCTCTATCTCTCTCGCTCTCTCTGTCAGTCTCTTTCACTCTCTCTGTCTTTCTCTCTCGCTATCTCTCTCTGTCTTTCTCTCTCGCGCTCTTTCTGTCTTTCTCTCTCTCGCTCTCTCTCTGTCTTTCTCTCTCTCTATATCCCATTATGGGATAGAAGGAAATGCAATACGTCAAAATGTTCAATGATTGATGGTTTGTTTTCCAATTTTAAACATTTGTGTTTTATCGTGCAAATAGCAATCATTAAATTCATTAAAAAAATAAAAGTATTCATGGTTTTGTTCATTTGATGGTTTCCATACTGTATTCGTTGGGATGATTTAGAAAACATCACTCACTGAACATTTTGACGTATTGCATTTCCTTCTATCCCATAGTGGTGACTGCCCACCAAAATTACAGATTGAAGTGGCGTATACTAAAATTGAAAATTAGTGTTATGATTTTGAATACAAAACTTTGTGTTTTGAACTGGCTTTCCAGACTTGAAATCTCCCGTGCAGCCATCAGCATTTGTTAGAAATCTTAAGTTCCAACATTGAAGTGGCTTGGAAAACCACTGAGGGGATACGGGCACGATACAGCTTGGAAACCACTGAGGGGATACGGGCACGATACAACTATCCCAAGTAACATATCAATAATAAAATATTTAATTTTGTTTTGAATAGCTAAGTTTGTCGGGTCAGCTAGTATATATATATTTTTATATAAATATATATATATATATATATATATATATATATATATATATATATATATATATATATATATATATATATATATATATGTATATATATGTATATATATATATATATATATGTATATATATATATATATATATATATATATATATATATATATATATATATATATATATATATATATATATATATATATATATATACATATATATATATATATATATATATATATATATATATATATATATATATATATATATATATAATTGAAAGTCGAGCGGAGTGAGTTTGAGATAACCTCTTTATTATACCGATCAAAACCGAATGTCGATCCCCAAATCCGATGTCGTTGGTGATGGTGATGTAGAATGCGGTTACAGGGTTACGCGGAATGCAGGGTTACGCATACGTAATTACTCTGGGGGGTAGAGAAGAGACGTCCTCGGCTCGTTGCATGCATTCACAATTAGAAGTTTTTCTCTTTCTCTTTTTTTTTCAAATACGTTATAATAGTTCGATCTTATTTCTACTTATTTCCTATCTTAGCAAAGACCTTAACAGTTGGTACTAATTTTACTTAGTAATGAAAGATTTTTACTGATTTATCTTTTTTATAAATTTTTGTTGACAAAAATATTAGAGGATCACCTAATACTATTCGTTATTTCATTCGTAGTTTGTTTTAATTCGTTTAATTTTTCCCTTATGTCTTTTGATGCCTCTTACATTTTCAAAAGTTCGTTCTTTTATTTGACATGCTTTTGTTTTGATTGCTCTTGCCTGGGTTTTTGTTCGTATGTTGGGTATTACAAAAACGTCTTGATTTTCAACGATATTTGGAGGGTTTATCTTAGTTTCGTTTCTAGCTGTTTGTCTTTTCGTAGCTTTATCTAAATTATGTTTTGCTTCTTTAAACAATTTTTTTGCATTTTCTAGTATTTGAACTTCACTTCGCTCATTAGATTGGTTAAATGTCAGCTCGTTTGGAATGAATTTTGTAGATGAGTGTATCGAGTCATTGTATAATGCTACTGATATCTTGACCATGGATTTTGTATCATATCCAGTGTATTTATGTTTGTTGGAATTGTAAATTTCTGTTATGGTGCTGTGAGTTTTTTCTACTTGTCCGTTTGACTCAGAGCACGACGCATAATTCAGTACGACGTCTAAGGAAGATAGATAATTTCTCAGTTGTACTGATCTAAAAGTAGTTTCATGATCCGTTATTATTTCTTTGGGAATTCCATAAAGCGCAAAATACTTGGTGAGTTTTTGTTGAACTTGAGCCATATTTTTGTTTCTTAAGTAGAACATCTGGAGGTGTTTTGAAAATGAATCTACAATAGACAAGAAACTGCAATTATTAGTTATATAGATGTCCATATGTACTCGATCTAATGGTTTGCATGTGACTGGCCGTGGTGATATTTGTATATGGTAAGGCTTTCGTTCGTATTTTTCTGTCATACAGATCTCACAACTGTTTACAATTTTTTTTATGAATTTCTGCATTCCCGGAAAAAAATAATTACGTCGTAGCTTATTCTCTACTTCTGCAATTCCTCGATGGGCTCTATTGTGTTCAGTTGATATTAGAAAATTTTGCCTATCTGTATCTGGAACGTCTTCTACTGTTTTTGTTGTAATTATGAAGTGTCCTTTAATCGAAAATTTTTCTTTTACAGTATTTTGGATCAGTTGCAATAGTTCGGTTGGTGCGTATATTGCTGTTTGTTTTCCGTTGTGAATTTTGTTGATAAGGCTAACAATATCATCAGATTTGAATTCTTTTTTTATTATTGTTGTTCTATGAAAATACGGAAAAGGGATTTCATTTATGGTTTCTTCCCTATCTGATATTTTGAATATGATTTGATTTTTGTAATAGTTTATTGGGCGATGTGTCACATGAACGAAGTAATCGCCAGAATCATCAGCGGAGTGTACAGTAGAGCAGCTATCTATTAAATTTCTAGATATGTTATTTTCGTTGTTTGAAGAAGTATCTGTTTCATTCATATTTACTTCGGGAAAACGGCTTAAAGCATCAGCTACTACGTTTCCTTTGCCTTCCTTATATTTTACGTCATAATCGAAATCTTCTAGCTCGAGTCTCCAGTTTAATATTTTTGAATTTTTAAATGAGGTCTTTATGAACGTTAAGGGTTTGTGATCGGTAATGAGAGTAAATTTTTTACCATACAAATATGCTTTGTATTTTCTTACCGCCCAAATTATCGCTAAAGCCTCTTTTTCGGTGGTTGAATAATTGCTTTCAGTTTTGTTCAGTGTTCTACTTCCAAATGCGATTGGCCTTTCATGATTTTCTTGCACTTGCGATAGAACGGCACCTAACGCATGATTACTTGCGTCGGTTGTAAGAATAAAAGGTAATTCAAAATTTGGATAAGCTAAAACTTGATCTGATGAGATAATTGCTTTCAAATCATTGAATGATTTTAAGTATGAATCATTTGTATGATCGACTATTGCTTCTTTCTTTAGACATTTCGTTAATGGTTTGGATATTGCCGCGTAGTCTCGAATAAACTTTCGGTAATACCCAGTTAATCCAAGGAATTGTTTCAACTCTTTTTGTGTTGACGGAACTTTCCAATCAACAATTTTCTTTATCAAATCTGGGTTCGGTTTAACGCCTTCGGAGGTAATTATATGTCCCAAAAATTCAGTTTCTCTCTTTAGAAAATTACATTTTTTTAGTTGGATTTTCAGATTGAAATCTGATAAACGTTTAAGCACTGTATTAAGGTTATCAATATGAGATGTTAAGTTATTTCCAATAACAATTATATCATCCATGTATACAAAGCAAATTGTTCCAATTAAACCGATCAAGATATGATTCATAGCCCTTTGAAATTTTGCTGGAGCGTTTTTCAGGCCAAAAGGCATTCTGGTGAACTCGAAATGCCCTTGACTTGTAGAAAACGCAGTTTTTTCCTGATAATCTGGATCCATCTGAATTTGGTGGAATCCTGATTTAAGGTCGAGAGTTGAGAAATACGTTGAGTTTCCTAAGTTATCAAGGATCTCTTCTATTTGAGGGATAGGGTATCTATCGTTTATAGTCTTCTCATTTAGTTTGCGGTAGTCAATGACTACTCTAACCCTTCTTTTTCCAGATGAATCTATTTTTTTGGGGACAACCCAGATTGGTGAGGAAAAGGGACTGTTAGAATGTGTTATGATACCATCTTCAAGCATTTCTTTAATTTGATTTTCAACGTCTGTTTTGAAACTGTTTGGAAACCTATATGATTTTGTGTATGTAGGCTCATTATCTTTTGTGATTATTTTATGCTTTATAATAGAGGTTGAAGATAGTCTTTCATTTTCTTTCAACAGAACTTGTTGATTGTCTAGAATTGTTTTCAATAGATATTTTTTTTCTAGCAATGAAAGATGTTCTGTTGCAATAAGTTTTTCAATTACTAGTTCGTCTAGTTTTTCGTTATCTTGGAGCGGTATAGGGGAAATCGTTTCAAAATTGTTAACATTTATTCCAAATACCTTTTCATTAAGTGGCAATGAACTGCATGGGCTAATGATAAACACAGTTGTTTGCTTGTTTTTAGCGTGGTATAATCCGGGTTGAATTACAGCATTTTTGCAAAGGACTTGGTAGCTTGGTACAAACCAATCACCGTCTGATAACGTGTTTATTGTTACTATATGATTATATAGCTTTTGAGCGGGAATATATTTAAAAAAAGGCAAGGAAGTTTCTTCTATTGTAAGTGTTTCGTTTTTATAGTTCAAAACACCACCGGTCATTGCTAAATATTCTGACCCTAGAATACCATCGAAAAAGTTATGAAAGTTCATTTCGTAATAAGTTTGATCAGGTAATCGATGACCAAGTAGATTAATTGTACCTTTTGTTTTGATACAATAGTCACCCGTTATATTTTTAATCATTGTTTCTTCACAAAATTCAACGGAGGGGATGATTCCTTTCTTGATGAGATTTTTGTTCGATCCTGAGTCTATTAACAATTTTACTTCCTTTTTTGAAACACTATTCTCACACAGGATATAAGGAAGATAGTCTACTTTGGAGGATGTTTTGTACTTGCCTCCCAAAAATTTACCAAAATTTTATCGCTTTCGCCCTCGTCGTTTTGTTTGCAGTCAAATGTTTCATTGTTATTGAATTCAATTCTGTTTATCGTTAACCTGGTTTTAGTAGTCGATGTATCCATGCCGTTTGGTGAACGAACTTGAAAAAATGATTTAGATGTTTGAGGTTGTGAGGGGTCGGTGCTATTATAATCATATTGCCTGAACTCTGTTGGCGATAAGTGCGCTTATGTTCCATGGGAAAATATTCAAATTTGCAAAGAAAAGCATACGTGCTTTCCAGATCGAGTAGTTGAGCTGCTTGAACATAACCATAAAATGAATCGTTTAGTCCCGCGACAAATGCAGCCAGGCTTGTTTCGTCGATAAATTCGTTAATAGCGTCCCAACTGTATTTGTACTTCTCATTTTGTTTAGCAATAACTTTGACTTTTTGTATAAGTTCCTTAGTATGGGTGTAGTATTCCGAAATGCGTCTACTTCCCATTTTATTAAGCCATAGTTTACTCATATAGAAAGACAAATCTTTCCGATCACCTAGAGATTTTATCAGAATGTTCTTTACTTCTTCGAAGTTTTGTGGATTTCCCTCAGCGCTAATAATGTCTCTTGCCTTTCCTATTATTTTATTTTTTACTGCATCGACATAAACTTCGTATAGAAGAGGATCAATACGATCTTTAAACAAATTCAGTGCATTTTCAACCGTTTGTATCCAAGAAAACAATTGTTTTTTATTTCCATCAAAACTAGGAATAATTTTGATCGGATCCGGTATGCGATAAAACGCTTCAAGGGTTTGTGCTTGCTCTAACCGGTTTTGCATCACTCTAGCTGCATCACTTTGCTGCTGTGAAGCAACGACATTATTTAGTGCCGTCGACAGCTGCAAAATTTGCTTTTGCAAAGATTCTATAGCCGTATCACCCATACTATTTCCCTGCGGGTTATTCGGGTCACTAACACTAGGCTCCATTGTACTTATGCACAAATTCTCTAAAGGGATCGCGATTGGTATAGAAATGTGTGCGAGATCGCCAGATTCTACGGATTCAGATTCTTGTTCCGAATCGGAAGCGATACAGGGTTTCCCACGATTTATTGGTTGGTTCTCATCAATTTTTGGTGGGTTCCCATATTTTTTTGGTGCGTTCCCATGATTTTTTGGTCGTTTCCCAGAATTTTTTGGTCCAATTGTATTGATATCCAATCAGAAAATACCAATAAATTATGGGAACGAACCAAAAATTTATGGGATACGACCAAAAAACCGTGGGAACACACCAAAAAATCATGGGAACTGACCAATAAATCGTGGGAAACCCTGTATTATTCGGATTTCTCCACATAAAACTAATTAGAGCTACGTCTATTTAATAGTGCGTCTCTATTTTCAATAATAAGCGCCTCTAGAGCAACTCGTTTATGAAATCGGATAGACCTATTTGATAGTATCTACCACGAGGCACGCAGCAAAAGTTTTTTTTTCTCTATTACGATACACGCATATGTGTGCGTAGCACGAAGAGATTAAAACCGAAATTTTGCTTACCTGCGATGCGTGCGGACACGCTTGAATCCTAACCTCAATTCTCAGCTATTCTAATAGAGAAAAGAAGCTGGTTCTATTTTGTAGAAATGTTGGAAACGGCGTTGTCACAAGTCATCCGTGTTGTAAACGTTACACGGAGATGAAAATGTACCTCTATCTAATAGGGGGCACAAATCCGGACACACTGTGTAAGCTTTATTAATCACCTACTAGCACTGTTTGTTTTCTAACAATTCATCCTACCGGCTGCGCCAATTGCAAGTCGAGCGGAGTGAGTTTGAGATAACCTCTTTATTATACCGATCAAAATCGAATGTCGATCCCCAAATCCGATGTCGTTGGTGATGGTGATGTAGAATGCGGTTACAGGGTTACGCGGAATGCAGGGTTACTACGTAATTATATATATATATATATATATATATATATATATATATATATATATATATATATATATATATATATATATATATATATATATATATATCTATATATATATATATATAATTATAAGTGCAAGGCTTCACGTTTCATAAAAAAAAACCTTATTGCTTAAGCGCAAGCGCTTCTTACACTGAGCTGATCCAAATTACTACTGACTTATTTTTTAAATTCTACAATGCACCTAGCCTTCGATTCTACCCTATAGCTGCTGACTCTGCATATCCGGTATGCGCGTGTCCACGTGCCGGTTCCCGTTGCTATGCGCGTCATGTTGCTATGCGCGCGTGTTCCGGTGATGCGGTCGTTGCTCGGTGCGCGTGTCCACGTGTTGGCTTCTTATTACGTGGACTCAGCTATTCTGTCTACGTAACTATATATATATATATATATATATATATATATATATATATATATATATATATATATATATATATATATATATATATATATATATATATATATATATATATATATATATGTAAAGAATCGAAAAGTAAAAAAAAACGCTCAACACAGACACTCGTTCCTCTGGCAGCCAAAACAATTCTAATTCTTTATTCCAAATCCATCTCCTTTTATACCCATTTTGTTGGTCGCTTGCTGTCTCACTCTTGTCTCCCTCTGTTTCTTTCTACTTTGCCTGTGGTACATTTTACTACGGTACGTTTGTACAGCGGCACGTCCTTGCAAAAATTAAACCTAACAATCGGCCTTTCCTGACGCCTGATTTGCAGCCCCTGCCAGGCACTATATTTCACTGCTTTCATCGCTATCGTATGCTTCTAAATCCTCATTGTTGACCGTATAAGTCCAAAGCTTCATATTGTCTGCACTGGTTGTGGTGATATTTGGCCCTTCGCATTCTGCAGCTTTCCTGACCTTGAAACGTCCGTTTCGGTTCACCTGTGTAATTTCGAATGGCCCTAGAAATTCGATGCCCATTTTTTTCCTGCCACAAACTGTGTTCGTTTTATCGCTACTAGATCGCCTACACTATACCCTGGCTCTGGCTTTCGTTTTTTATCGTACTGCTTTTTATATTCTAACTGAGCCCTTCCGATTGCTTCTTTCGCTTCTAATCTTATTTCCTGTCGTTCTTCCTCAAATCTTTCGTACATTTCCTCCTGTATTAGTTTCACCAATTCCCCTGTTACAATATGTCTCATTTCTACTCCAAACATGACCTTAAAAGGTGTTTTCTTAGTTGATGCATTAAAGTGAGAATTCAAAGCTTGCTGGACTTGGTCAACCCATTTGAACCATTTCGTTGAATCTTCCGCTGAAAGTTTTGCTAAAGCTGCAATTACTGTTCGGTTTACCCTTTCTGCCTGACCGTTTCCCCTTGGCACACCGGTGGTACACACTACATGTTCTATTCCATTTTCTTTTATAAAATCGGCAAAAACTAGTGAAGTAAAGGCTGCTCCTCTATCACTCACTATACGTTCTGGACTTCCAAAAATCGCTGTCCAATTTTCTAGCTTCCTAATCGTTTTCTGAGCATTAGTTGTTTTAGTGGGGTACAACCATACAAATTTTGAAAATCCGTCCACCACTGTGAGAATATATTTGTATTGTTTTCCTGTTGCATCCATGGGTCCGACATGTTCTACATGCAATGTTTGCAAAGGTCTATCTCCTTTCTCAATGGGATGTAAATATCCTTCTTTATTCCCTAACTTTTTATTGTACATAATGCACCGTACGCAGTTATCAATTACTTGCTTCACTTTTTGTTCCAAATGAGGTATCCAGTACTTTTGCTTCAACCCATGAACAGTTTTCTGAGTGGCGAAATGTCCGTTATTATGCTCAATACTAATTATTTCCTTTTCCATCACTTTAGGTATAACTAATAAATCAATACCGTCAATAGTTTTAAAAACTAATCCGCCTTATAGTTTATAAGATTCGTAGGGCCTGCTAGCAAGTATCTCTCGTATAGCTTTGATAGTTTCATCTTTCTTTTGCGCTTCACCTATTTTCGCTGTTACATCATCGTTCACTATCATTACACGCACAGGATAGCGGCTTAAACAATCTACATGTTTCAATCTGGTTCCTGGCCGATGTTCCGTATCAAAAGTAAAGTCTTGTAAATATACTACCCACGACAACACTTCCCGAGGCACTTCCGATTTTTGCAACGTTTGCTTAAATGCAATACAATCAGTCACTAATTTAAATCGCATCCCCAACAAATAATGACGAAACCTTTTTACTGCTAAGTAAACCGCTTTCGCTTCCAAAACGTAACTATGCTTTTTCGCTTCCGCATCCGTCGTCTTCTTACTCCAAAACGCTACCGGGTGCAGCTTTCCGTCAAAACGCTGGAGCAACACCGCACCATACCCTTCCTTCGACGCGTCTGTATGCACTTCCGTCTCCGCTTTCCTCTCGTACAGCCGCAACACCGGTTCACTCGCCAAAATCTCCTTCAGCAGATTAAAAGCGTGCATCTCTTCATGACCCATCACGAACATCGCATCGTTACGCAACAGATTGGTAAGAGGTCGAGCAATCTGCGCGTAATTTTTCACGAACTTCCTGAAGAATCCGGTCAACCCAAGAAATGCCTGCACAGCTTTCACGTTTCTTGGCACGCTAAACTTGGTCACCGCACTGATCTTTTCCGGACTTGGCGAAATTGTACCGTTTTCAACGTAGTGTCCTAAAAAACACACTGACGACTGCATAAACTTACACTTTTTCCACTTCACAGCGAGCCCGTGCGCCGCTGCCGTTAAAAGCACTCGTTTCGTTTTTAACAAACATTCTTCCTCCGATTCTGCGTACACGATCAAATCGTCCATATAGATTTCTAACACTCCTTCGTTGATAAGATTTAGAAACACATGGTTTACAAAACGCATAAAAACTGCAGGCGAGTTGCACAACCCAAAAGGCGCTCGATTGAACTCGTAAAAACCCTTTTTCGTTACAAACGCAGTGTATTTTTTGCTCGCCTCATCGATCGGAACATGGAAAAAACCGTTTTCCAAGTCCATCACTGAAAACCACTTTGCATTCTGGAGCTTCTGCAACACTTCGTCGATCACCGGGATTGGAAACCCATCTTTTAATATCATCGCGTTTAGTTTCCTAAAATCCACGCACACGCGATTGCTGCCGTCCTTTTTTTTACCACCACTACGCGACTGGCAAAATCGGACGTCGACGGTCGCACAATTCCTTTTGTTAACCATTCTTCTACCTGATCGTCAACCGCTTTTTCTTCTGGGTATGCCAATCGCCCTGGCGTGTGTCGAAAAGGAACAATGCGCTCGTTCGGTACTATTGTTAACTTCACTGGACTTTGAACACTCTTACCTTCACAACGTGCTTCTTTATATTCACTCACAATACTCGCAATTGTTTCACGAAACTTGGGTGGCACAGTTATTTTATCCGGCTCGCACAACAACACTTCACTAACACACTCACTCTCTTCCGCGTTATTCTTAATGGGGCGTACTTTTATACCCTGTTGTGTTACCGTTGCTTCCATGTCTTTCAACGCGTCTCGCCCAATTACTGCGTCGTATCCCATGCTGCTGGCGGGCACGATATAAAACTGTATCCCCTGATAAATGTGTTGATCGATTGTCACGTTCGTTTCAATTTTGCCCAGCGCTGCGGTTCGTTTTCCACCGAACCCGTTGAAACACATTGTTGTTGGTGTGACGTTCAAGCAACTTACTGTGTTTTGTGCTACAGTATCGGACAGAAAGATAGGGCATTGGGTTTTTAACGCACCGTGCACCCGTTGGGCCAAGTTTATGTGTGGTTTGTATGTGTTTGTGTTTGTGTGTGTGTGTGTTTGTGTGTGTATGTGTGTGTGTGTATGTGTGTGTGCATGTGTGTGTGTGTGTGGATGTATGTTTGAATGTGTATTGATGTGTGTGTTTGTTTCACAAGTAGGTCGTTTCGGATAGATTTGTAAGTAGCTTTTTTGTGTTTTGGGTTAGGTTTTTGGTGTGATAAGCAGGACCACCGCCCTCGCGATCAGTGTGTTTTCGATATATTGACAATGTTACGGTCTTCTTTCGCCGTGGTCTTCTGAGGACGACCGGTTGACTTGCGCGTTTCGGTTGTCCAAGCGCGTTTCAGTTGTCTAAGCACGTTTCGGTTGTCCGAAGCGCGTTTGCCACAAAAGTGCGCGATCGTTCCATTACGAACTCGATCCTTTTGCGCTTAATGCCAGCAGCAGCCATTCGCTTTTACATATGGCGCTGATAATCGGTACAACGTTTACCTCGACCCATTGTTACTAACATTGCTTGCTTGGACCGTCAAGAACGCGCTGGTTAAAAACTTGGACACGGCTGATCCCGTGCTCTGCCTGCGTTCTACTTCTATACGCGATGAATTACATCGTTGTCGAGCAGCGAAAACATCGCATGGATAAAAACTATCAACGAGTACGCGAGTAAGCGTCTTCCCTTCAAAATCGAGAACAGAATACTGCCGCGCTCATGAAACAAAACGCCCATTGAAAAGAACAACTGCGCGCCAGCTCAATGCACGCACAAAGTTTACCATTCGCACACAACGTGCAACGCAGAGATGCACGAAGGCCTTTCAATGGCGTGCACTGGAGAAACACCTGTGAGAGAATGCCGAGTTCATTGCTATTGTGCGTGTGTCCATTTCGCACCGGTGTCGCATTCACATTCATGAAACAGCACACCTGCGTTTTCGTCCGAGGAACAAGGGCTGCTGTCGATGCAAACTTTAGTTTTTATCCAAGTGTAAACGCACAATGTTTCACATGATAACACACATAATCACTTGTCACTTGTCACTTGTCACTCATAGCGGCTGGTTGTGCTTTCTCACTCTGCTATCTCCAAGTTGATTTTTACCGCGATTTTCTTGGTGTTTAAGTGCTTGAACTGTTTTAGTTCGGTTAATTTGCACTCGCGCGTTCACGTATCACAAATTTGTGCGGCACCTGTGAATTGTACGGTTCAACAAATAAACATTGCGATCCGCCTGCGGTTGTTGTGACCACTCACTGTGCAGTTGAACTTTGCGCTATTTTGCGATGGCGTCCGTGATCTGTAAGAAATGTGAAGGTGCTATTAGCAACGATCCAATTCCGTGCTTCGGTCTGTGTGAACACTATTACCACGATAAGTGCATTGGACTTTCAACCCCGCTCCTGCGTGATTTTAAGAAGTCACAAAATCTATTCTGGGCTTGCGCGGATTGTGCTCAGCGTTTGCGGGCCGTTGACACTTTACGCTTTTCGCACGGCCTGTCTCGTGATGCTGCCTACCTGTTGGAATCGTTGCAGTCCGATTTCCGCGATACCTCACGTTCTGTGCAGGCGACATCAGCTGGCTTGCGGCTCGAACTTTCGTCTTCACTGGATTGTTTTAGAAACGAGATAGCTTTGATGAAACAGGAATCAGCATCATCAATTCGTTCCGTGAAAGATTTCATCGACTCACTTACTGCTTCTCACTCAATGGAACGCAACTACTCACAGGCTCCACTACTCACAACGCTTGATGAAGTTAAGCATGGCATCAAGGGGCTTGATCTCATGCACCGTGAGTTTCTCACTTCCTTCAACTCACTAATGAACAAGCTCAACTCTCATCTTGCCACGCATACTACTACATCGAGTGCTCACCATTCCGCGATTCCTGCTACGCACTCAACGACCACGAATCCAGTTGCGGCCTCTAAGCTCACCCATCAAGCTGTTGGTGAGAATCCTTCCAAACGTCGATTGATGGATCGCTCTCCCGACTCGTCGCCTACCAATACCGTTACACGCGCTATGCTGTCATCGGGCACAGGGTTGTCCTACAACAATATTACGACCGTTCCTGAACGCCCACCCCGTACTTGGGTCTTTATCTCCCGTATTGCTCCTGATACTCCGATTGAAGCGATCCGTGAAATGGCCTGTTCCAACATAGGGACAGACGACATCTTGGTATACAGCCTTGTACGACGCGACCGGGATCTTTCTACGCTCTCCTACGTATCTTTTAAAATTGGTGTACCGGATTCGCACCGGGCTATTGCTTTGGCTGCTTCAACCTGGCCTCGCGGGATCTCTTTTAAGGAGTTCATCAACCTTAATCCCCGCTCCGTCAATGTTTGGCGACCCACTACTGCAGCATCCCATGCACCTTCTGCGCCTGTTACCCGTGAATCGGATCATCATTCATCGCCACCTTCTATCAACCACACGACACAACTGCGAAACGCTGATTTCACTATTTCGCCCGATCATGGTCCTATGAGCTTGCCTTATACGCAGTACTTTCAGCAAGCGTAAACCGGCTGATCCGGCTGAAGATTTTCATGAACTACCGACTTTACCCGAATTGATGGAAGCTAACCCTGCATCTAATACACACAATCCGTCCGACTCTCTTCCGCCGTTAATAACTTGCAGCGAGAGCACTCCCGGCGCATCTCGCTCTCTCATTCCTTCGATCGATCGACTAAACATCTACTATCAAAACGTAAGAGGATTGCGCACAAAACTAGACGAGTTACGCCTCTCTCTATCTGAGCTTGATATGGATGTGTTGGTGTTAACTGAAACATGGCTCGATGCCTCAATTCCGTCCTCTCTTATCTCGGAGGATGCGTATGTCATCTATCGCTGCGACCGTAATTCTCTCAACAGTAACCGTTGCCGTGGTGGTGGTGTACTCATTGCCTGCTCTTCCGTGCTGAACACGTCAACTTTATCACTGCCGTTCGACTCGCTGGAGTCTGTTTGGACAATTGTTAAGCTTCAAAACCTTGCAATCTATATCGGCGCCGTTTACATCCCACCCGATTTGCGTTCTTCCGAAGTAGTCCTTGACGATTTACATGAGAGTGTTAGTTTCGTTGCTGGCAAACTTAAACCAAATGATCTTATGGTGTTACTTGGTGATTTTAATTCACCATCACTCTCCTGGCAACCGTCGGCATCGTGCGTTAATCAGTTCATTCCTACTGGTGTATCTCGTGAAAATGTTTCTCTGCTTGATGGAATGTCGGTAAACGGTTTGCTGCAATTATCCGGCATAAAAAATATACGCGGAAGACAATTAGATCTTCTATTTGCCAATGCTGCCTTCTTGGAATGCTGCTCCCCCGTCATAGCTTCACCTGTCCCACTCGTCGCGCTAGACAATCATCATCCTGCTCTTGAGACAAGCGTGCTCCTTACGCACTCTCGCCCCGCACCCTCCCAACGAATACCTACGGCTCGTATGTTCAATTTTAGAAAATTGGACTACCAAAAGCTTCATCGTATATTAGCCGATACCGATTGGTCCTTTATTAATGCTGACTGTGACATTAATCAAGCTGTAGCAGCGTTTACTAATGTAATCACTTCCGCCTTCCCTTCCTGCTGTCCTCTCCTTAAACCCGCTCCTAATCCTAAGTGGTCGAACAGAGCTTTACGTCTATTAAAATCGGACAAAAACCGCGCTCAACGCGCCTACCGTTTAAATAATACTTTACACAATCTTTGTGTATATAAATATGCGGCTAAGGCTTATCGTCTTCTTAATCGCCATCTGTATCGTCGCTACGTTCGGCGTCTTCAAATGCGCTTCACTATTGATCCTGGGTCATTCTTTCGTTTTGCGAACTCTCGGCGAGGCTCTGCTAGCCTTCCATCCACCCTGTTTCTTGATCTGTCCTCTGCTACGTCCAATCCTGATATATGTAACCTATTTGCCAAACATTTCTCTAGTGTATTTGTCGATCCTAGTACTTTTAAGGTTCCTTTGGACGTGGGCTTGTCTTACACGCCCTCTGATGTGATATCATGTAATTCAGTCGTTGTAAGTGAAAGCCTAGTAAAATCCGCTTTATCCAAACTTAAAACTTCGTTTTCACCAGGCCCCGATGGCATCCCTGCCTGTGTTTTGAAAAAATGTGGCAATACCCTCACTCCTATTCTCACTCGTCTTTTTTCTCGCTCGCTTAGTGTAGGGATTTTTCCTAGTCAATGGAAACTAGCTTGGCTTGTTCCCATTTATAAGAAAGGTGACCGCACACTAGCATCAAACTACAGAGGCATTTCTATTATTTGTGCGTGTTCTAAAATCCTCGAGTCAATTGTCCATTTATCTGTAATGCCTTGTGTAAAAAATTATATTTCTACGGAACAACACGGCTTTATGCCCAATCGCTCAGTGTCCACCAACCTAATGTGTTTTTTGTCTTCTCTATATCACTATCTGTCTAGTGGTAAGCAAGTAGACACTATCTATACCGATTTCAAAGCGGCATTTGACAGTATACCTCTATCATTACTTGTTGCTAAGCTTCGAAAACTAGGTTTCGGTGGCTCTATATTGCCGTGGTTCAACTCCTATCTTGAGAATCGTTCTTATGCAGTTAAAATCTGCGGCTCTTTCTCTGAATGCTTTCTTAGTTCTTCGGGAGTCCCTCAAGGTAGTGTCCTTAGTCCCTTACTGTTCATTCTCTTCCTCAATGACTGTACTTCGATCCTTCCTCCTAACGGCTTCTTGCTATATGCGGATGACGTTAAAATTTTTCTTCCTGTATCTTCTACAGCTGATTGTCTAGTCCTTCAATCCTGGCTCTGTAAATTCTCTGCATGGTGTGCTTCTAACGGTTTAGTCCTGTGTCCTCAAAAATGTTCCGTCTTGTCTTTCTTCCGATCTTCTACAAGTATAACTCATGCTTATAGTGTCTGTGATGCCCCTATTCCCCGTGCGTCCTTGTCTAAGGATCTTGGCGTCTTCTTTGACCCGAGTCTTTCTTTCAAGGAGCACACGGACTATGTCATCAACAAGGCCAACAAAAGTCTTGGTTATATTTGTCACATGTCCACTGAAATTCGTGATCCCTTTTGTCTTAAGTCCCTTTATTGTTGTTGGGTCCGTTCCGTACTGGAATATGCCTGTGTCATCTGGTCTCCTGTCCAACTATCTCTGCTCCAAAGGATTGAGAGGATCCAGAGACGTTTTACAAGGATCGTATTTCGTAGGTCGCTGGGTCATCACTCTATTCCGCTTCCTTCGTATGAGGATAGATGCACTTTATTAGGCCTTGCCAAGTTGGAGCACCGCTTCTCGGTCGCTCAGGCTTCTTTCGTCGCTGGCATATTGCTCAATACGATTGATACCCCTTCACTTCTGTCGCGCTTACATTTGTATGCACCTTGTCGCACCTTACGTTATCGTTTTCGTCTCCAGTTACCTATATGTCGTACACGTTTTGCTCGCAATGAGCCTTTTGTAAGAGCTATGTCGTCTTTTAATAGTACTTATGATCTGTTCGATTTCAACATATCCTATCCTGTCTACCGATCCCGTCTTCGCTCCTTTTCCGTACCATAAACTCCTTCCAACTCCTTCGTGAATAATTGTTATACTATAGTCAGTAAGCACTATTGCTGTAACCCAACGTGGCCGAGCAATTAATAAAATAAAAATAAAAAATAAAATAATAAGACTAATTTCAACGCAATATGACATCATGGCAAGCTATGTTTTTCAGACACAAACCCGCGCACTTGCAAATACACATTAAAAAGCACACTCACTTTCTACTACTACACACACACACACATGCACACACACACACACACATGCACACAGACACACACACACACACAAACACACACACACACACACACACACACACACACACACACACACACACTCACACACATACACACACATACACACATACACACACACAAACACGAGTAACGTGGCAAAACAAGTGCACGGTGCATTGAAAAAAAAGGGTCCTATCTTAATGTCCGATACTGTACCTCGGACAAAAGGTTAAACTGGCTACCCGTGTCGAACAAAGTGTTCAATTCTTTTTCACCGATCTTCATCGTGATCATTCCTCCTTTGTCGCTGCTGATCAAATTTGCGTTCCCCGAAAAATGGGGTCTTTCACTGCACTCCCTGGCTCGGTGCCCTGGCTTGCCACACGCAAAACAAACTGGCCCGGCTGCTTTGTTTGGGCAATCTTTGACGATATGTCCCGTTTTACCGCAGCTACGGCATTTCATACTGGCTGGAGGTGCATATTTTGTTTTATTACTGTCAGGGTTCTTAGCAGGAATTTGACGCTTAGATCGTTGCTCGCGAATTTGCTCTGCCAATTTCTCATAAGTTCGCATTTGACTTTTCAGTTGTTTAATCGTTTTTGCAGCGATCAAACAGGTTTTATTCATTGGATCATCGTCTATTCCTTGTACTATGTACTCACAAAGGGATTGTTCATCGACATGTCCCTTTTTCCCGATTTCGCACATAGCGTAGATATATTCTGAACATGATTCATCCGACTTCTTTTTTCTACGTCGAAGTGATTCGTGTACCGTTGCACTGGACACTTTCTCCTCGAATTCTTCCACAAGCGCGTGCTTCAAATCGATCCACGACGATACTTCCGGAATGCTTCTAACAAAAGCCTTGGCTGCGCCCTGGAGAACTCGTTTTGCGTAAATGAGCTTGTGAAGATCATGCCATTTGAACAGTTTGCTACTTGTCTCAAACTCGATCACCCATGCGCATACGTCTTCCTTTCCGGAGAATGTAGGCAAATAATCCTGCACATCTTTGAAGTGAATGGACACGCCCCGGGCCTCACGATCTACGCTCTCTCGTGACGACGTGCTTGACCCTTCTACCGCATCCAAATAATCACCCACCCTCGTGGTGTCCTGATTTCCACCTTCACTGTGCTCCACTATTCTGCCAGCTAATTCCTCCTTCGAACCGCTTGTGTCTAGCCCTAAGGCCTCACACCTTTTTACTAGGCCGACACGGGTAAATTGCTCCATCAACTCTTCGATACTCGCCGGGATATCCATAGCAAAATTGCGTTATCCCACTTCTGACACCAAATGTAAAGAATCGAAAAGTAAAAAAAAACGCTCAACACAGACACTCGTTCCTCTGGCAGCCAAAACAATTCTAATTCTTTATTCCAAATCCATCTCCTTTTATACCCATTTTGTTGGTCGCTTGCTGTCTCACTCTTGTCTCCCTCTGTTTCTTTCTACTTTGCCTGTGGGACATTTTACTACGGTACGTTTGTACAGCGGCACGTCCTAGCAAACATTAAACCTAACATATATATATATATATATATATATATATATATATATATATATATATATATATATATATATATATATATATATATATATATATATATATATATATATATATATACATACATATATATATATATATATATATATATATATATATATATATATATATATATATATATATATATATATATATATATATATATATATATATATATATATATATATATACATATATAGATATATATATATATATATATATATATATATATATATATATATATATATATATACGGACAACCGGGCGGGTTGGTCCCATCCTTGACGGACACCCAGG
Organism: Anopheles coluzzii; assembly: GCF_943734685.1. Lineage (NCBI taxonomy): Eukaryota > Metazoa > Arthropoda > Insecta > Diptera > Culicidae > Anopheles > Anopheles coluzzii. Next base: position 26,611,862 of record NC_064669.1, read on the forward strand.
CGGGTTGGTCCCATCCTCGACGGACAACCGGGCGGGTTGGTCCCATCTTCTACGGACTACCGGGCGGGTTGGTCCCATTTTCTACGGACAACCGGGCGGGTTGGTCCCATCCTCGACGGACACCCAGGCGGGTTGGTCCCATCCTCGACGGACAACCGGGCGGGTTGGTCCCAACCTCGACGGACACCCAGGCGGGTTAGTCCTATGCTCGACGGACACCCAGGCGGGTTACGCCTGGTAACAATCCGTTTATTTTCGGTAGCTGGATAGACTTTCTTGCAACTGGCTCTCGCGTTTAGGGTTTTCGCCGCACAGTTAAAAAAATAGTCTTTCTTCTTTCAATGTCCCTTTATGTCCTTTTTACGATGGCGGCATTTTACTCAATCAGCTGATCTACTTGACCTTGGTTGCCCTAAAGTTGAACTATCTCCTAATTGGCCCTAATGTTGGAGATCTAGCTGTCTCGTATTTTCGTCGTTGTCTGTGCGTCATCTGAGGGATTTATTGCGACTTATTCGAGCTATTATCCAGATAGCCCGATATATGTCACCATTCGCCTGACAGATCTCGCACGAGGTCGATATCGTGCCAACACATGGTTTTTAATTCAAGTGCTTGTCAACTATCGAACGTTAAACTATTAAATTCTGACCGTATTTGGTACATCAATAATTATATGAACGATCGAAACGATTAAAATATCAATGTTTTAGACAATCTTTTACGATTAGCTCTAGTAAAATGTTATTATTAGCTTGCTTTTTTGGAGATGTACATGGAATCAGAATCAGAATCAGAATCAGAATCAGAAACATTTATCTGTTATGGTCTGTTATCTATTATCTGTATTTTCTATTACTATTTTTAATATCATCTTATTGAAAAACATTAATTAATTATGTAATCTTTAAGAGCCTTAACCGTATGCAAAATTAAGTTTTCTAACTACGAAATATCCCATGACATAAAACATAAATTTGAAAAAGAAACTAATTTTACATTTTTCAGAGGAAATTTTACATCACAAAGCAAAATTGACGTTAGATATTTTTCTAGAATCCATATCGATTTTGACGTCTGAATTAATTCAAATCTCACAGGGCTCTGAGACATTGTGACGGACTCTCCTGTCTGGTCGCCATCATCGCCCTGGAAGGTGTCATTCGAAACGCAGGGCTAGACAATGACATCCCCGATCCTCTACTGGTCTCCCTAATCAAGCACTTGAATTAAAAACCATGTGTTGGCACGATATCGACCTCGTGCGAGATCTGTCAGGCGAATGGTGACATATATCGGGCTATCTGGATAATAGCTCGAATAAGTCGCAATAAATCCCTCAGATGACGCACAGACAACGACGAAAATACGAGACAGCTAGATCTCCAACATTAGGGCCAATTAGGAGATAGTTCAACTTTAGGGCAACCAAGGTCAAGTAGATCAGCTGATTGAGTAAAATGCCGCCATCGTAAAAAGGACATAAAGGGACATTGAAAAAAGAAAGACTATTTTTTTAACTGTGCGGCGAAAACCCTAAACGCGAGAGCCAGTTGCAAGAAAGTCTATCCAGCTACCGAAAATAAACGGATTGTTACCAGGCGTAACCCGCCTGGGTGTCCGTCGAGGATGGGACTAACCCGCCTGGGTGTCCGTCGAGGTTGGGACCAACCCGCCCGGTTGTCCGTCGAGGATGGGACCAACCCGCCTGGGTGTCCGTCGAGGATGGGACCAACCCGCCCGGTTGTCCGTAGAAAATGGGACCAACCCGCCCGGTTGTCCGTAGAAGATGGGACCAACCCGCCCGGTTGTCCGTCGAGGATGGGACCAACCCGCCCGGTAGTCCGTAGAAGATGGGACCAACCCGCCTGGATGTCCGTCAAGGATGGGACCAACCCGCCTGGGTGTCCGTCAAGGATGGGACCAACCCGCCTGGGTGTCCGTTTAGGATGGGACCAACCCGCCCGGTTGTCCGTAGAAAATGGGACCAACCCGCCCGGTTGTCCGTAGAAGATGGGACCAACCCGCTCGGTTGTCCGCCGAAATAGCAACAGTTGTTGCCGAAGATGCAATCCGTCCGATTGCCGAAGATGAGACCAACCCGCCTGGGTGTCCTTCGAGGATGGGACCAAGCCGCTCGGTTGTCCGTCGAGGATGGGACCAACCCGCCTGGATGTCCGTCAAGGATGGGACCAACCCGCCTGGGTGTCCTTCGAGGATGGGACCAACCCGCCCGGTTGTCCGTAGAAGATGGGACCAACCCGCCCGATTGTCCGTAGAAGATGGGACCAACCCGCCCGGTTGTCCGCCGAAGTAGCAACACTTGTTGCCGAAGATGCAATCCGTCCGATTGCCGAAGATGAGACCAAACCTGGTTGGTTGTCTTCTGGTTATGAACGCACCTGGTTGCGTAATCCGGTTCGAAGGACCAAAATGTAGGTTTAAACGGCCTACCCCGTCTCGTGGACTGTATTTAGAAAGGGGAACAGAACTCCCGAGCAAAAGCCTTGAAAAAGGCTGGCACCTCGATGCAAACCTCCGCCTATCTAAAACGGATATTGCCAAAGGGGTCTTATAACTTTTAATGAGAATCGAATTTCCCAAGAAGTGCAATGTTCACAAAAACTTGGAGGAAGAACTAGTTAATTACACTGGAATTTTAACTCGATTTATTGATAATTTCTGGGGTGTTCTTATCAGGAGCCTACGTGCTCCGTTAGCGATACATACACTTTCTTGTTAAATTCTTGTTGCGTTGGCACTATTCCAACTGGATTCTATTTGAAGTCGTTTAAATGGGAATTCTGTCTAATGGGAAAATACATGTAATGTGTGTTCCCTATGCATAGGCGTTGTTAATTCATTGCCTAACTTGCGGGTGTGTTCTGCCTATCTCAAAATCCAACAAAAGGGGCCTTCACGATTCTAGTTAGTTTTTTGTATGGAGTTTGACAGTTGGAGGCTGAAATCATGTAAACAATCCATTCAAAACCACACAAAAAACTAGCCTGCGATTTTCAGTCTAGATTATTCTAGCCTAAAAGCTAGACTTAGATTCGAGTACCTGCTCGAAAACACGGTTTTGTTTACATTTATCCCAAGGTGCATTAAATAAATCAGGTAATCGAATCTGGAATCAAAGTGTATGTAGTCCAGGTGGTCTCATAGCATTTTTATAACCAAATTTGAATATACATTTTTGACAGAACGAGTGAAAACTTTTGCTCCAACGAGCTTTCTGGAGGCTTGACGAATACTCAAAACACTCTTACAATCTTCATTCAGAAGCAGAAGCGACAAAAATCAGCCTTCTTAATTCATACACCTTGGGATAAGCCCACCTGCATATTATACTCACTTAGATAGCTGCTCGAAAACTGCTATACAATGCAAACAGCTGACAGGCTGAAATTTCAGCCTACGAGCTTCAAACGGAAAGGACCCCAAAGACAAAGAACGCCCAGGACAACCAAAAAAGATTGAATATGAAGAATTAGAGACGCTTCTCGATGAGCATTCGTGTCAAACACAAGACGAACTTGGTAAATCGTTGGGAGTGACTCAGCAAGCCCTTTCGAAACGTTTGAAAGCCGCCGGATACATTCAGAAGCAAGGTAATTGGATCCCCTATGAGGTAAAGCCGAGAGACGTTGAACGGCGCTTTTGTACGCCGTGTTTATGTAGGCCATGGAGGCTTGATACCTTATTAATAAATAAATAAATCCCAAGCGCAAAAAATCATACGTGAAGCCCGGCCAACCAGCCAAATCCAAGGCGAAAAGGTTATGGTTTGGTTTGGTGGGATCAAAAGGGGCCGTTACATTATGAGTTGTTGAAATCGGGTCAGACGATCACAGGTGGCCTGTACCGAACACCATTAATACGTTTGAAGCGTGCCATCATCGAAAAACGCCAGACACGAGGCTATAATTTTTCATCACGACAACGCTCGGCCGCATGTTGCATGACCCATGAAAAACTATTTGGAAAATAGTCTGACTTTCATTTATTTCGCTCGATGCAAAACGCCCTCACCGGAATACGCTTCTCTTCAGAGCAAGGCATCCGAAATTGGATAGATTCGTTTTTCCGAATTGGATAGATTCGGCGCAAATTTGGTTGGGATGGAATTCATAAATTGCATGAACGATTTAAAAATGTTATAGCTTCTGACGGGCAATACTTTGGATAAAATATATTGTAAGATTTTTCCACAATAAAACATAAAATTTCTCTAAAAAAATGCGGTTTTTAAGTTGTACATCCAATATATAAAAATCTCGTGTCACGGTGTTTGTTGCTAGCAACCTCCGAAACGGCTGGACCATTTTCAAGGAAACTTTGCACGCACCTTATGGTGGTATGAGAATAGGTTTTAAGACTCACATAATTTTCAGATGTTACACTAAACTTAATTAATTAGCAATTTTCTAATCCCATACCAAGAGCCATATTGTTGTTGTTGTATACAGCACTTTGACACTCGATGTTAAGTGCAGTTTACACTGGTGTTAAAACCCCGCAAACAGATTCGAGCAGTTTGCGAGCTCGCACGAGGCCTCGCAATCGCGATAGCTTTTTAGCGCTGGTATATGGGTACAGATATTCTCCGATATACGCCATATTCGATATACAGGCATGCCTCGAGATACTACCCCTTCGAGCTACGACGATTCGCAGATAGGATGATGTTGATTTTGACAGTTAAAAGTTCTCATTGACAAGTATTTGATTTTTTTTTTAATTTCTGGGCTGACAACCGTTATACACACATTTCCAAAGATTCCACAACTACCCTATCTTGAATATCTATATTGTGTACGGCTTTAAAATATAATTATTATGTTATCTGTAAATATGCACTATAAACCTAGCTTAAGTTTCCATTATAAACGTCGTTGCGCGATAGTTGTAATTACCTTGGGAATAAACTGACGGATAACCGTCATTCGAAGATTGACGCACAAGCGGGAAAGACGCGTTTAGTTGCTTTGTGGAAATTTATTTATTTGTGAACCCTTTTTACACATCGAACATTATTTTAAATAAAATACACGATATCATAGATTCCAATTCTTCAACTTCGGTCATAAACTTTATTTGGTAGAAGATTTTTTAAGGCCCCCCTATGACAATCGAAGCAGCCCTGGAAAGAAAAACGAGATAGTGTGCCGTTGATCGGTCATGCAATCTGTCAAATATTAAAAAAATAAAAGTTTACATTTTGAACCGAACGATAGCTCTCACGATGTACAACGGCGAATGATTAAAAAAAGCATACATCGGTGATGAAAGTGTTGTGTATAATGTGTAAAATAAACAGCCGAAAAATTATAAATGGCGGTAGAATCGACTTCGCACGCCTGAAAGTAGTTTAGGGTAAGTAAAGCATAGCCAATAATTGTAATATTAAATCAATTAAAGCGGTGTTTTCTATGCAGCTGTTGTGCAACCGTGTTGAGCCGGCGAACGTTCGAAAAAGGGAAGAAAGAATGCCGGCAATCCAACTAAACGATGTTCGACCATGGCAAACAAGGTAAGTTGATAATAAACGTAATTCGCACGGTTTCATTTTGGTTTTCTCCCTCTCCATCCATCGCTTGATAGGAATGCCTGGTCGCTAGCTGCAGCTTCCCATCGATGTAGGCACCCGATCTTCGAGATTTTACTTCACTTGATGTAGCCATCGAATTCGCTGTGCTTCCTTGCTTCTAGTACCGAACTGAGAGCTCCTCGAACACCTAGCTGCTGGGGCACGAGGCTGCCTTCTTCACAACATGCCCCAGCCATCGCAAACAGCCATGTCCGGTGCGCCATACGGCTTCAGTAAGCTCCTGGATGATCATTCGCATCCACACCCCATGCTCGAACTCAGCGCCAAAGATGATCCGGAGGATGCGTCGGCCGTCGTGTTTCGCCGCTGTCCTTTGCATGCTGTAAAGAAACATACCTATTCATCGTTGGCCAATGGTGCAGCACGAGCGCAACGTGATACATCGTGACATCATCCGGAAAACTTTCTGCTGGGGCACGGTGGTGATCTGAAGATAGCCGATTTCGGTTGGTCCGTGTACGAGCCGACCTTGTTCCGGTACGACGCTGTGCGTTTCGCTCGACTATTTATCGCCCGAGATGGTACATGGTCAGCCGCACACAAAAACTGTCGATCTATGGAATTTGGGCGTGCTGGCGTACAAGCTGCTGTGCGGTAAGGCCCCGTTTTTGGTGACCACTTATGAAGAATCGTACCGTAAAATCATGAAGCTGAAGTTTAAGATGCCGCCAGATGTAAGGCCGCGGGGCCACGGGGCTTTCTCAAGCTGAGAAAACGTTCTCAAGCACTCATTTAAGTTTCTCAAGCAACCAAACTTGTTCTCAGACTCAAGCCCGTGGCCGTCGTCAGTTTATTCTCACTCTGAAACTGATATAGACACTCAAGCTTTATTTAGAGCTTTAAATAGAAAAACAGTTTTTAATCGCATATTTTTTTAACGTTTTCAATTATAAACATTGAATACATTTTCCAAAGTGATTTCCGATAAACAAATAGCACAATTCTCCATATTTCAGTTAGCCGATCGCTGCATCGTCAACTTTCTCAAAGATTCTCAAAAATTCTCAAAACCGATTTTGTTCCGATTCGTCAAACGCTGAGAACGAGGTTTTCTCAAAAGCACGCATGAGTGCTTGAGAAAATGAGCGTTGAGAATCCCCATGGCCCCGCGGCCTAACGAAGCCGGCGGCCCATCTGATCTTGCGACTGTTCGTTAAGGAACTGGCCAGCCGTATGCCGCTGAAAAATGTTGCGTCCATTCCTGGATTCTGCTGCACGTGCACAAAAAGTAAATAGGTGCTGCTGCTACCATGTACCATTTTTCGTTATGTTCTAACTAAGTATGTTTATAAGATAAGTACCCTTTATTTTTAAACCCTTTCTCTTATAACATGTAGTGGTATTTGAATGGCAATTGATGGGTTTTGCATTGTGATGAACAAGATCGTGACCAGCCTCTCGTGGTACCTTTACTGCTTCAGTTCTATATTAAGGAGAGCGTGGAAGGGTATGGCTACATTCGTTTCGGCGCTGCCATGCACCTTTCGTTGCAACGATAAGATAGAGCTAGTGTTTTGTTTTTGATGATATGTTATTGTAGGATAATTTGTTCGGCTATTTCTTTAGATGACCTATTTAACTAGCTTCATGACGGTGTGACTCGGAATAGGAAAAAAAAAATCAATCATTACGTATGCCCTAATGGCAGACAGCTGGTCTCTACATAGGCTATACGTAGTTCTATTCCCTCCCGGAACACACACCAACCAGTGATTAACTGTCCGGTTAGGTGATACGAATAAGTCTTGTAAGCATTTAAACATAACGTCTGCATGGCCACGTATGTCGGCTATAGCGAAAATAAAGCATAACAATTATTTATTTGTTACGCAATAAATAGGAAGAAAGTGCAACGCTGTGCGTTACCGTGATACAGTCATCAATTCTTACGACCTAATAACATGCCTGTCATGGGTTCAAACCTCATACGGACCGTCCCCCCGTAGCAAGAATTAACTATCCGGCTGCGTGGTACTATATCAGTTTCGAAATCCTGTATAGGTCGACGCGTATGTCGTTAAGCCAAATAGAAAGAATGTGCTGCGTTATCGAGATGGATACGATATAAGTGCTTCCGTCTTAACAGAAGGTGTTCTATCATCTACCAAACCGTTGTGTGAGAAATGGAACTAGCTTGCGAAAAGGTTTGGTCAGTCTGCTTCATGAAAAAACAATCAATGTAGTCAGGCGTTTTTACTTCTCTTATTCGTCTTTGGATATAACTGATAAAAATATAATATAATATATATATATAATATATAATATATAAAAATAAAATAAAAATAAATAAATAAAAATAAAACATAGTCCCACGATCCTGTTAGTATACGATCGTCAGCAATTGACGTCGCATTCCAGCTAGCACCACGAGGAGGTAGGATTCGGAGTATCAAGATAGCGGTTGCATAATAATACATCCGCTTCCTGGCATTAGCTAGCCAGCTGGAAAGAGCTCGATGAATTTAAAGTGTTTAAAAATACGAAGAAGAATATGTTAATACTTACTCAATCTCCTGAACTGATTGGATGGCACGCAAGATGGTAATGAAATTGTTAGGCTGGGCTCGCTTAAGCTGGTACTCGCGTATATATTCAATCAATGCTCCCCGGTTTGTGCCTTTAGATCTTAAAAAGGGCTTGACCCAGCGCCATAAATTCTCGATGGTCTGTGTGTGTACTAATGGATCGCTTGGGTCGACAAAATTTTCTGAATGGTTTATCATCTCGTGCTCATACCATTTTCCGTCTAATCCGATGTAGGCACGCCAACCATCCGTCACAATTGTCGTTCCGGGGGCCACATTGTTCATAATGATGCCCTGCAAGTTGCCAGCGTCGCGTTTCTGAACCAGCTCCAGAAAAATCTCCTTTGTCTCCCGACAAATACCACCGACCAGCCAAACCTGGTTGTTGTCCGCGATCCGTCCTCTGTGGTACTTCCGTTTGGTAATGACGGACTCGTTGATCCCCACTGTGAGCCCTTCGCCTCCGATCTGTTGTTGGTGGGTTTCCACATATTCAGCGCTTATTTCACTGAGTATTTTGAACCATTTTAGAATGGCTGTCTTACCTACAATGAGATAAAAATAAAACAGAAAAAAATATTAATCAAAACCGAATGATTGAAAAAAAAAATACTAAAAATAAATTACCGGCTGCACATTCAGCTTCCGCAACCATCCGCGTCGTATTTCGAGACCACTCGAAGGTTATCTCCATAAACAGGGATAGAGACAGCCTCGAATTTTTGAAAATACTATCCGTGCGGACAGTACATTCTCAGCCGGTGCAGCTCGATGTAGGCTTGCAAATCCATTTGCAAGCATTGAAGCGCTTGGTTACCTTCAGCTTCATTTGTCTCTTGCACTTGCTGCATTGTTGCGTTGGCGGCAAGAGTTCCGCTTCCTGCAAAAGACGAACCAACCCTTCCTCATCCGCGGTTAGCTTCTTCAGGTCACTGGAATTTTTGACTGCTACAAATATATCCATGGTTAATGGTTTGTCCTGAAAATAAAACTTTCAAAAAGAGAGAATCTTTAATCTGTACACCACTTTGTTGATCAAAACATTCAACTACATACGGAGCAATATTTTCCCGCGCGATATGCACTTCCACACATAACCGATTTTACTCATTCGTTAGTACAATACATTTAAACACACTCAACCGATATCGACGATTGATTGTGTGGTTTGTCAAGTAGTAATTGTCGTGATTTAAGGTTCTTTTTGACATCATTTTATTTAAAATAAGTTCCTTCTAATTAAAAGTTTGTAGGGAAATATGTTAGGAAACTGCTCGACAGCAAGATTAGGGAACTGCTCGATAGCAGTATTAGGAAACTGCTCGATAGCAGCATTATAATATAATCGCCCAACTCGTGGGCGTAAACAAGGCGCATAAGATACTTGTCCTTATGCGCCTCGATGTGACAATAGCGAATAAACGCTCTCTTGTATCCTGAACCTCAACCGAGTAAGACGCCTTTCTAAAGCTCATCCGAAGCCCCTGTGCTAGTGTTAGGGAATCGTATAATTTCCCTAAAGGTTCTTTAAATTATATTTAGCTTGTTCTTGCTTTACGTCTGTCTTCGACTTCTCTAAACACAAGACTGACTCGTTTCCTTCTTTTGACGTTTTCTTCATTTTCCTTGCCTGACGTTTCCTACGTTTGGCTTTTATTTCGCCCTGATATTGCTATCTCTCTCTGCTTCTCCATTTCCATCTCCTTCTGATTCGCCGGCTATTTGAAATCTCTGTTACGTCGCAAAGCCGGTTACGTTCTTCTATGTGAAATTAATTACTTTCTTGATGTTTTTAGTACAAGTTTTACGTTCTCTCTTCTTTTGCTCCTCCTATGCTATTTCCATTCTCTACATCTTCCTCTTTTCCTACTCTTTCTTCTTCTTCTTTGGCTCAATAACCGATGTCGGTCAAGGCCTGCCTGTACCCACTTGTGGGCTTGGCTTTCAGTGACTAATTGATTCCTTCTCTTTACTGGTTAATATTATACAACTGCATTTTTAAACCTCTCTGGTAAGCGAACTTCTCGTTTTGTTCGACTATTACTAATTGATTCGGCCGTTTGTGTAACAATTTTTGGTTCAGAGTATTCCAATGTCTCACTATTGCTATGCTGTTGCCTTTCTTTTTGATCGTCTACCTCTAGAGCACGCTTAACATCGCTTACGTTCCTAGTTAACTTTGTCCCTCTTTCGTTCACTAGTACAACTTTTGCCCCATCTCTGGCTAGTACAGTATAGCTTTCGTTTGAAAATGTGGGATCGGTTTTTGTTTTTTGTACAATTGCTATCACCACCCTATCGCCGACCATTATATTGCTATCTTTCACCCCCCGATGTTTGTCACGTATGCTAACTAGTTTCGCAAACGCATCGTCCTCTCGTACTGCCAAGCGGTCCAGTGGTTGCCTCGATTCCCACAGGCACAAGAAAGTGTCTCGGTAACGCCATCCCACTAACAGCTCAAATGGTGTGATGCCTAAACGAGAATGGTGCTTCCTCGTGTTGTGAGTATGGATATACTCATCCATTGCAGTCTTCCAGTGTTTTCCTTCGGCTTTAGCAGCGGCCATGGCCTTAATCACCCCTTGATTTTGTCGCTCAATAGCTTCATTTGATTGTGCACTCAGAGGTTAGGATTTACGTACTCTCACCCCTTTGGACTCCCAGAAATCTACAAACTCTGTGCCCTGGAACGGAGGCCCGTTATCGCTCTGGAGTATTAAAGGCAAGCCCCAAGTGGAGAAAATGCTGCATAATGCCTTGTTTGTGTGTCTGGCGTCCGTTTGTCTCATCTCGATTATCTGTAAATATCGAGAATATGTATCAACAATAATTAAAAACTCACCACTTCCGCAACCTTGTATCGATAGAAAATCTATCTGGAGGATTTCCCATGGTCCGTTAGGGAGCTGACGACTGGATAATGGGATCGGTGGACCTTTTCTCGTTATCATTGAGCACGTTTCGCAACCGCCCACGTAGTTCCCTGCTTCCTTTGCCATATTTGGCCACCAGAAAAATTCGTGAAGTATTCGTTTCGTCGCCCCGCATCCGACATGTCCGCGATGTGCCGCTTCAAACGCCTTTGGCCGAAGGATACCAGGCAGCACAATTAAGTCTTCTTTGAACACTAGCGGTCCCAGAGTACGAAGATGTTTTGATTTTGATTCGTACCGCTGTAATTCCTTAGTCCATTTTCCACATTTTAGTGCCTTACGTACTTTTATCAGGTCAGGGTCTTCCTCTGACGCGGTTTGTATTTCGGTCCACGTAATGTTCATATCTGCTGCATCTAAAGCGTACAGGAGGTGTTTATCGTCCCCGTCATCAAAGGGTTCATCCGTTTGTGAACTGTGTATTAGTCTTGATAGCACATCTGCAACATTTAGGCGACCCGGTACGCTTTCAATACTGATCTGGTATGGTTGTAGCCGAAGTGACCATGCTTCCGCGCGGGTCATAGCACGCTTGCCTGTACGATGCTGCCCGCCGAATATGAATTGATTTGCCTCGGAATCCGTCCTGACAATAAATGATTTATTAATTAAGTAGTAATTATACCTCTCAACGCCCCATACGATAGCTAGTGCCTCTCTTTGTGTCTGAGGATATCGTTGTTCTGCATGAGTGAGGGCTTTTGATGCGCATGCTATAATACGAGGTGTTTTATTTTCATCGAATTGAATGAGGATTGCTCCTAGACCCGTTGGTGATGCATCCACAAATAATTCTGTGTTATCTTTGATATCGAAATAGCCCAGTTTTGTCACTGCTTGGAGTGCTTCGTGTTTAAGATAACCGAATTCATTTTCTTCCTCTTCTGACCAGTAGAAGTTGTCAGATTTTGCTAATGATCTTAATTTTATTGTTTTATCTGCTCGATGGAAGACGAATCTTTCAATGAAGTTAATTAAGCCTAAAAAGCTTTTCGCCGATAGTGTTTCGGGTCTGCGAAAATTTGCAATTGCCTTCTTTTTGTCCTCTTCGACTCTCCAACCGTCTCCCGAGAACTTAAATCCGAGGAATTTGACGGAACGGGCTGCGAATACGCACTTGCAGGTGTTAGGGCAGACATTATGACTACGTAAACGTTTAAGAGCTGCTTGCAAGTTCTCATCATGTTCTAGTTTGAAACGCCCGTAAACTAGAATATCGTCCAGATAGTTTAGAACCCCCCCGACAATCCTCCAGAACTACGGTTTGAAGTAGCTCTTGAAATATGTCGGGTGAATTACACAGCCCAAATGGTAATCTTTTGAAACGATATGTGCCATTTCCTCCGAAGAAGTTTGTTAGGTGGCGACAATCCTCGTGTAATTCAACATGAAAGAAAGCGCTCGTAAGATCGATTGTAGAAAACCAGGATGCTCCATTTAGTTTAGCTAGAATTGCTTCGAGCGTTGGCATTTTGAAGGGTGTCCGTATGATGTTCTTGTTGGGCCCTCTTAAATCAACCACTAAGCGAATGTCGTTCTTTCCTTTTGGGACGACTAACAGCGACGAGCAAAATGACTTCTCCATTGTGTTGGTGACCTTTTCTATAATTCCTGACGATAATAACTCCACCAACCGTCGCTCGGTTTCTTTTCTAAATGCCGGAGGAATATTATTAATAATATTTCTTGATGGTGCGGCGGTTTTGTCGTAGAAAATCATGACGGGGGCAACGTTGAACTTTCTAAATTACTTTGTCGTAGATAAAACGAATATTTCTCCTGGTGATATTTTTGGTGTGAATCTTTCTGGAAGAGAATTAATTGGAACGTTTATTCCGAGTTGTAGTACACTGTATCTCAATGATGTACTTCTGCTTAGTAGCGGTCTAGCTTGATGTATAATGTAAAACTGTTCCATATAGCAGGGACGCTCCTCAGTAATACGTAATTGAGCCGCAAACGAGGCTACAACTGGAATTTCGCCCGTCATTCCATAAGCTTTTAGCGGTCGGTCTGAGCCTCCTTTTAAATTAAATATAATTCCTTCGGTAACGCCGCTATTTTTTAATTGGGTGAAGGTATTCTTGTCGACTGTATTCACGTCTGCTCCGGAGTCAATGAAAATATCCCCGGGAATTCCCGCAACATAGCCTTGAATGATTGCTTTGTTTGAGTTTTCGTAACAAAGTGAAGCGTAGAATTGTTGGCTATCGATTGCCATTACTTCTGCCTGTAAAAAAAATGTGTGAGTAAGAGTGTATGGAATTTATCAAGCGACATTCATTTTCCTAACTATTTTTTCACAGTCGCAAGTTGTTTTGTTGAACTAGATTAATTGGGATGTTATTTAATTTTTGAAAATGTGGATTATATTTCAGCGTTAAAAAGCTTGTATAATAAGGAGTTCGATGTACCATTCAATAACTATTAAGTAAATTGGAAACATACCATGAGAATTTTAATATCTTTTAAGGATAATACGAAAAACATTATACGATGAAATGACATCCCTAATTGTTTGTTTCGGACAGACTTACGGTTTCTTTGTCCTCATCCGCTATTACGTTCACATTATCTTCACCGTTTGTGATTGCTGCGATCTTCCGTATTTTTGGATGGTGCGGTCCTTCTTCCTCTGCTGGGCGGCGTTTTGTTCCTGCATAATTATTACACGCGCGTTCGATGTGGCCCATGGATTGACAACGACGGCAGCGTTTGTCGATAGCGTGACAATTTCCTGGAGTATGGAAAAAGCTCGTACATCTCCAGCACTGCGGTCGTCGTGTGCCTGAATTTTTATCTGCATTAGCTCTATGCATGCCTCTGCCTTTTTGCATACTCTCCGATCGTTGATAAGGTCTTTGAGGTCCGTACATGTTTTTACAGTTATCCCGCTCTATTGTTTCGGATCGAGCTCCGTAACCAGTTTGGGGTCTGCGTGATTCCGCCGCTACTTCTGCAGGAGCCCTGGCTTGCTGATGGTTATTTTCAAATATTTCTTCGTTTAGCTTTTCGATCTCGCATTCCCGCACCTTGTCTATTAAGTTTGTAATAGTACCGTTTTTACGTACAATTTTCCTTGCTGCTTCGCGAATCTTTACGTTCAAAGCATGCGATTGAATCACGTCTGCTACTATTTCAGTCATTTGTTCGTCATTGTAGTCACATAGCTTACCAAGTTCGATTATTCTTTTAACGTAAGCCAAATCTGTTTCATCGATATTTTGAGTTGACGATCGTAGTTTTTGCTTCCGCAGGAATATGTAGTCACGTGAGTTGTAATGCGTCTCCAATCTTTGAATCGCATTTGAGTATGGACGTAGTTCTTCGTTTGCATACTTGATGTTAGACTGAATACTATCGAGCATATCTATCAACTTACTTCCTGCCTTCATTTTGAAAGCGCTTATTTTCATGAATTCAATAGTAATACCAGCGAAATGCATTCCTGCTTCGAATTGATCCTTCCAACGAACGAATGTTTTCTTATCGATTTTATCCTCCCCCTCTTTGGGCTTACACTCGGATATTTGAAGCGTAGCGAAAGACATTGTTGATATTACGGATGGTTCGTTAGAAAATTGCAATGAATCATGAAGTGGGGTTGAAGCTGCCCGTGGTGATGTTCCCAACCCAGAATTTTCAATCGGTTCTTCTAGCCAACCACTCGCCTGCGTAGATTTTTTAGCCAATAGTGAGGACAATTTAGCGTTACGCATTTTCTCTTCTCGCAGAGCCTTTACTAACGCTTCGACGTCCGGGGCTGTTTTGTTACTTTTGCTAAAATTATATGTTGAAGAATTTATCATATTGCGTTTTGTAAGATATGTAGACGCGTATTGATGGATACAACTGCATATGTATACATAAATGCATATGTACATCTGTATACATAAATACACATATTCACACATATGCACGTACACAAACACACATACCCATGTACATATCATTATATATTATCATAGACAGTGAAGTATTTCTTTAATATGATCTTGATTTTCTTGGAATTTTATATAATTACAAGTAATACGGATTAAATGTACGGAAGTAAATGTATGAACAAGGATGAGTATGATATCTTGTACAAATTATTTTTGTTTTTGTGGTTGTACATGAATAGTGAAAATTGTAAGGATAATTAACGAGCATTTAGCTCTAAAGAACTATACTTGCTGCCTATATACATCCATACCTGCATGTACATATATCCATATATACATACATACATATATGTATATACATAAAACCATATACATCTGTAGCATATCTGCTAAACAAAACTTATTGTAAACCACACTATCAACTATAGACTCATTGTAACACACTTCGGAAAGCCAAATCACACTATTGCAACACATTCATTATATTACATCAGCAAATCAATCCACACCATAGCATCATACCCAGACCATACCGTCCATAGAACAAACCATCGAGACACATTTATGGTTAAAGTCCAGATGGGCACTCGTCCGGGTTAGTACCGAACTTGACCCACAGGGGGCGCTGTGGTGCAACATTTCATCTGAGATTGCTCTATTATTTTTCATGCAGCTGAGCGGCTGTCAGATCGTTGCTGCCACAAATTGTAAATAAGTGTTTGTTTCACACATCTTCATACTCCTGCTCCTCTTGGTAAGAAATACAACTTTCCTAAACTAGTCGTGATAAATATCGTTTAATGGTTTGTGGTTTCGCAGACACACATGGCTACTGCATCGCGTCACCCACCGCCGTCGTGGGGAATGGATAATTTTCACGCAAACTGGCGGTATGGTGTATAATGGAACGGGCTAAGATGACGCTACCTGCATCCTGCTTGGCGCGATGGCCAATAACGATATTGATGATGTTCGGCGCCGGTACCGTCATGCGTAACGAGTTTTGTTCCACGCGCCGGTAGAGTGTCCACGAGAGATTTCGTCGATCAGGCCTGCCCGAAGTTAACTTATTTTGTCTGCAACTTTACACCCAGTACATCATCAACCAGTACGAGAATCCGATGCCGATTTCGGTGCAATCCTGGATCCGCATCGACGGATCGGGTAACATCGACACCGCTGGACGCAGAGCGATGACTAACCCGCAATCCCGTACCGGAAACTGGAACCTGCAGGCCGTCGTAGGCAGTGCTGGTACTGGTTTTCGCACTTGGACTGTCCGTTTGTTGGCGTTCACAACGACCTGAATCATCGTGCTCAATCAACTGTGGCCTGAAGAAGCCAACGACGTCAATGCGGCCCCAAGTCCATCGCTTTACGTATGTACCCCCCATCCCCCCCTCCCCGGTGCTGGAGGAAAAAATCGCAAAGTGCGGGAAAAGGTTACTATGGCCGTACTATCGGATGAAACTCGTGCCGAACACCGCGAAGGCGACAAGAAGGAAGCGAAGGAAGGTGCCAAGACGGCCTCAAAGGGTAAAACGCAGCGTTCGGTAGCAAGCATAACACGGCCAAGGTGGAGGTGCAAGCTTTATACATTGCAACACCGGTCAAGGAGGAATTGAAGACGGATAATTCGACTAACTCTGGAACGGCTTTTCGCGCACCAGCTATTGCTACCGAGAACGACCGGCAACAGATAAGGTAGCAGGCAGGACAGTGAACAAAACGTCCAGAGAACCGGAAGTGCTGTAACGTTCGAGTGTGTGAAACATGATGCTTAAAACCTGTACCTTGAACCCATTGATGCGGCGTGCTTTTCTTGCGTTTGATTTGTGATTGTACAATACAATTTGTACTACAATGTTTCAATTCGTTTTAAATATTAAAAACAAGCTGTGTGCTCTCTCTGAATGTCTCATTAATAACGGGTCAATGTTTCATTTTTATCTTGGATCCTTGGTATTTTGTTTCACAAGTTTCTATTCATCGGAAGTGCGTTATTATGACATTAACGGTAATCTGTAATAGCTGCTGAATGGTGCTAATGTGGTGAAACGATGGCGCCTTTTCACGGACAGATAACCAGCAGTGGGCAGAATACGAGCCAGCAACGATCATCACCGAGACGATGCGCTTACTTTGCGTGGTTCGTGGGTTGGACAGTGAGTGTCGCGTCTTGAGGCACCGTTGTTGGCGGCGATCAGAAGCAGCACACTCGCGGCAGCTGTGAAGGATGTCTTCAGCAGGACACACACTTTGCAGATGACATGCTCGTCGCCGTTTACTAATATTCATCTCGTTGCGCAAATGGTGTTAGGTGAAACGCTGTGCGATGCTGTGATGCTGCGTCGTTTATCGATTATGATAATGATAATGTTTCCTTGCGCTACGTTGTTCAACGGATGTTTGTTTTTTTTTTTTTGTATCGTTAAGTCATTGTCGTTAGTTATGTCCCTGTAATGTTATCGATCGTAGCGGGGCCGTCCAGGACCGTTTTGCGGAAGGTTAGTTTTAGGGGTACATTCTGAATGCTTATGAAATGAAAGTCGTAGAGGAGTTTTACAGCAAGCATAACATCCTATCCTAACAGCCCGAACGAATCTGGTCTGCCTTGATCGGATATGGTTTTATTTATACTCAAAAAAAAGTTATTAATTCCGTACATTTGGTTGTGGTTTGTGTTTTTGTCCTGCTTAAAGCCAATTGTTTAGCTTCTGCTTGGTGTTGGACAAAACTCGGGTTTTGATACTGTAGGCCGTTCTATTTTCCGCGGTGTGTTTCTATGTGTTTTGGTTTACAATGTGTGCGGTATAGTGTGAGGTGTTTTTGTGTGGAGTGTCACAAAACTGTCTCTTTTTGGTGTTGTGGGTTCTAACGCATATGGTGTTCCTGCTTTCGGCTCCCGGTGAGGCTATCTTTGCTTACGCTGGCTATTGGTGATAAGGTGCTATGCGTTGTGAGTTCACCTACTTTTGCATAAGTGTGTCTCAATCGTCTCATCTGCGAAATGTACAAAAGATGCTAGGGATAAAGGGATAAGTGGATGGTACATGCAACGAACGGCATAATTGCATGCAACCCAACCATGTAAAGAGAAAGACACGGAAATTTCTTCGCGTGAAAGTACGGTTCCATTCACTCTCGAGAGTTGCACCCAAAAATGGTCGCATGCAAGAATGCCCTTAAGGGTCACCGAGACGTTAAGTCTCATCACACAACTTACCTGGTGCACCATCGTCTTATTTGCACGGCAGCCTCCTTGCGGGCGATTGACATGAGATATCTGCTTGGCTGGAAGAATAGTAAAGTACTTTGCATTCAAATTAGTAAGTTTTCATTGGTTCGATTTTGGTTTTTTTTTAATTTTTTAATCGGGGAGGAAACCATGCATAGGGACCCGCATCCAGTTGGACGGCTGCACAGCAGGGACCATCCCCCGGGTACTGTCGGATGCCTTCCGACTAAAACCTCCCCGAGGCTTCACCATTTTTTTGTGCAGAAAAATGGTATAGACGAATCAGCAGATATCGTCTCGGCGCCGCGCTGTGACGTCGTGGTTAGAGACGTCTTTCGTATGAGCCTTACGACTTTGTACCAAATAGTGTAAGGGCTAATGAGACCCTTACACTACCGAGCACAAGTCCGCTTCTCCTGACACTGTATTTATTGACGGATGCACCCTATTAGATCCTCCCAACCTTTGCCAAGTTACATGAAAATCAGTGACTACTTTGCTCGCGTTGCCGTCAGCGCATTAAGGCTTTGGCCTGCTGCAGATGGTATGTGCAGGACTGCTCAAGGTAGCCCAAAGGAAATCAAAGTAGTCTACTGATTCAAATGCAACTGGGCAACGGCAGCAAGAGTTTCATTAAGGGGAAAAGGACGAAAGCAAAGCTGGTAAAACGGGAAGCAACAGCGCTTCAAGCAAAAGTAAGTGCTGCACAGAGTGCAGCAATACGTTGTCCTTATGCTTCCGGCGAAAAGCATACTCCGCCAGGTAAAAATTTAAGCGGGTAGACCTATTGGTACCCTTTTTCTTAAGGAAGTGATTAAGCCACCTCCATAAATTTTCCACCGTTTGCGTGTGGACAGTGTCATCATTTGGATTTATGAAATGCGTAGTGTGGTTCACGGTGGCATGCAAATATCCCACTTGGTCCAGTTGATTGTAACCGCGCCAACAGTCGGTTAAAATCCTGGTCCCCGCAGCAACGTTGGACCGTATAAGGTTGCCCAATATTGGTGCGGTCCTCTTGGCTACGCGACAGAGGAATATATCTTTCGTCTCGCGGCAAATACCTCCAACCAACCATTCTTCGTTTCTGCCGCGATTGTATTTCCTCTTGACCAGCTTTGTTTCGTCTATCTCGACAGTTTTACCGGGACCACCAATCATCGATCCGGTGTACTGAGCGAGATACATCAACTCGGAGCGGATTTTACGGTAAAAAGACATCACAGTTTTACGGTTTACATCCGCTTCGATTGCGGCTCTGTCGACACCTATCTCCATGCTCCAACAATATATGAGCATCATTATTTTCTGTAGCGAAAGTTTCAACCCAGCGATAAACGATCCATTTCGCACACTTAATGAAGCGTTTCGACAGAGCCGCTTCCCACATACCCATCTACATCCGTCAATACATACCCCTACCCGAAGATTCGTCCGGAGGTTCATCGGGTCACCGCATCGCCGGCATTCCTGGCTCGGTTTCAGCAGCTTCCACCGCAGTAGCCACTCCACAGCATCCTGCGGATCCTCTAGATCCTGCATGATGTTAACAAGCCGAATATGCTCCCTGCAAATATATTAATAAAATGTGTGTGTGAACAATAGCGTATGCGTAATGAATTTTTTGTTATTATTGGTTAAGTCAGCTAAGTTAGTTGATGTGTTAAACATTATGGTTGCATGTCTTTTTGTTATTATTTCATGTTAGTGTTTTGTTAGCGGAAAATAAAAATATGCCAGGCTCATACTCGAAGTGATTCCTTTCGCATGGCATGCCAGCATCTCAAACATTGACTTCATGGCCGTGTGGGGGCGGCCTCTTCGGATGCTTACCTTATTTTTTAGATGGTTAATTAATTAATATTTTTCATGCGTAACGCCTTTGTTACTTTGTTAGCGTATGGTAGTGGGATTGGGAAAAATAAAAACCAATGATACTTACATGCTGTTTCCAA
Organism: Anopheles coluzzii; assembly: GCF_943734685.1. Classification (NCBI taxonomy): domain Eukaryota; kingdom Metazoa; phylum Arthropoda; class Insecta; order Diptera; family Culicidae; genus Anopheles; species Anopheles coluzzii. The sequence goes on from NC_064669.1 coordinate 26,632,014, forward strand.
GGTGATGTTAAAAATTTGCACAACTGTCGCAGATACGCATAGAGCGGTGATAAAACGCTTTTGGCGGTATATTTGTTATGATCGATTAGCTCTTGACATTCATGTGGGGTTATGTGCACACACACGCACATGAGATCGGTGTGTTTTTATTATTTTAATTTGTTCGATTGTACGATTGTTCTTAAATTGGGGCTATCGTGCGCGAGACAAACATTCATTTTCTCGTTTTCGATTCATGCTCAGGTATTCCATGCCTCGATTGCTGGTGCAATAGATCGCAACACAATCGAACAGCAAGCACAACACATTTTCACGATCTTCATAAGCATACCGAACACGCACAAACAAGTGCAGCCACTTTTCATCTGTGGTGTGCGTTTCTGTAATTTTGGCATTTTATCGCATCGGAAAATAATGTGGCGCATTCGTCTTAACATGCAGCACCGGTAGCGCAATATCAATGCAACTAATTCTAAGCATTAACATTCGCGGCCAAATGCAACGGCTGTACCCAATTCCCAACGGCTATCCAAACCTCGAGGATCGAGCAATATTTGAATTCAAACTACCCGAATCGAGCTGTTCAGCTTGAGGTTAAATTCAAATATTGCTCGATCCTCGAGGTTTGGATAGCCGTTGGGAATTGGGTACAGCCGTTGCATTTGGCCGCGAATGTTAATGCTTAGAATTAGTTGCATTGATATTGCGCTACCGGTGCTGCATGTTAAGACGAATGCGCCACATTATTTTCCGATGCGATAAAATGCCAAAATTACAGAAACGCACACCACAGATGAAAAGTGGCTGCACTTGTTTGTGAGTGTTCGGTATGCTTATGAAGATCGTGAAAATGTGTTGTGCTTGCTGTTCGATTGTGTTGCGATCTATTGCACCAGCAATCGAGGCATGGAATACTTGAGCATGAATCGAAAATGAGAAAATTAATGTTTGTCTCGCGCACGATAGCCCCAATTTAAGAACAATCGTACAATCGAACAAACTAAAATAACAAAAACACACCGATGTCATGTGCGTGTGTGTGCACATAACCCCACATGAATGTCAAGAGCTAATCGATCATAACAAATATACCGCCAAAAGCGTTTTATCACCGCTCTATGCGTATCTGCGACAGTTGTGCAAATTTTTAACATCACCTTGGAAACAGCATGTAAGTATCATTGGTTTTTATTTTTCCCAATCCCACTACCATACGCTAACAAAGTAACAAAGGCGTTACGCATGAAAAATATTAATTAATTAACCATCTAAAAAATAAGGTAAGCATCCGAAGAGGCCGCCCCCACACGGCCATGAAGTCAATGTTTGAGATGCTGGCATGCCATGCGAAAGGAATCACTTCGAGTATGAGCCTGGCATATTTTTATTTTCCGCTAACAAAACACTAACATGAAATAATAACAAAAAGACATGCAACCATAATGTTTAACACATCAACTAACTTAGCTGACTTAACCAATAATAACAAAAATTTCATTACGCATACGTTATTGTTCACACACACACACACACACATTTTATTAATATATTTGCAGGGAGCATATTCGGCTTATAAACATCATGCAGGATCTAGAGGATCCGCAGGATGCTGTGGAGTGGCTACTGCGGTGGAAGCTGCTGAAACCGAGCCAGGAATGCCGGCGATGCGGTGACCCGATGAACCTCCGGACGAATCTTCGGGTAGGGGTATGTATTGACGGATGTAGATGGGTATGTGGGAAGCGGCTCTGTCGAAACGCTTCATTAAGTGTGCGAAATGGATCGTTTATCGCTGGGTTGAAACTTTCGCTACAGAAAATAATGATGCTCATATATTGTTGGAGCATGGAGATAGGTGTCGACAGAGCCGCAATCGAAGCGGATGTAAACCGTAAAACTGTGATGTCTTTTTACCGTAAAATCCGCTCCGAGTTGATGTATCTCGCTCAGTACACCGGATCGATGATTGGTGGTCCCGGTAAAACTGTCGAGATAGACGAAACAAAGCTGGTCAAGAGGAAATACAATCGCGGCAGAAACGAAGAATGGTTGGTTGGAGGTATTTGCCGCGAGACGAAAGATATATTCCTCTGTCGCGTAGCCAAGAGGACCGCACCAATATTGGGCAACCTTATACGGTCCAACGTTGCTGCGGGGACCAGGATTTTAACCGACTGTTGGCGCGGTTACAATCAACTGGACCAAGTGGGATATTTGCATGCCACCGTGAACCACACTACGCATTTCATAAATCCAAATGATGACACTGTCCACACGCAAACGGTGGAAAATTTATGGAGGTGGCTTAATCACTTCCTTAAGAAAAAGGGTACCAATAGGTCTACCCGCTTAAATTTTTACCTGGCGGAGTATGCTTTTCGCCGGAAGCATAAGGACAACGTATTGCTGCACTCTGTGCAGCACTTACTTTTGCTTGAAGCGCTGTTGCTTCCCGTTTTACCAGCTTTGCTTTCGTCCTTTTCCCCTTAATGAAACTCTTGCTGCCGTTGCCCAGTTGCATTTGAATCAGTAGACTACTTTGATTTCCTTTGGGCTACCTTGAGCAGTCCTGCACATACCATCTGCAGCAGGCCAAAGCCTTAATGCGCTGACGGCAACGCGAGCAAAGTAGTCACTGATTTTCATGTAACTTGGCAAAGGTTGGGAGGATCTAATAGGGTGCATCCGTCAATAAATACAGTGTCAGGAGAAGCGGACTTGTGCTCGGTAGTGTAAGGGTCTCATTAGCCCTTACACTATTTGGTACAAAGTCGTAAGGCTCATACGAAAGACGTCTCTAACCACGACGTCACAGCGCGGCGCCGAGACGATATCTGCTGATTCGTCTATACCATTTTTCTGCACAAAAAAATGGTGAAGCCTCGGGGAGGTTTTAGTCGGAAGGCATCCGACAGTACCCGGGGGATGGTCCCTGCTGTGCAGCCGTCCAACTGGATGCGGGTCCCTATGCATGGTTTCCTCCCCGATTAAAAAATTAAAAAAAAAACCAAAATCGAACCAATGAAAACTTACTAATTTGAATGCAAAGTACTTTACTATTCTTCCAGCCAAGCAGATATCTCATGTCAATCGCCCGCAAGGAGGCTGCCGTGCAAATAAGACGATGGTGCACCAGGTAAGTTGTGTGATGAGACTTAACGTCTCGGTGACCCTTAAGGGCATTCTTGCATGCGACCATTTTTGGGTGCAACTCTCGAGGGTGAATGGAACCGTACTTTCACGCGAAGAAATTTCCGTGTCTTTCTCTTTACATGGTTGGGTTGCATGCAATTATGCCGTTCGTTGCATGTACCATCCACTTATCCCTTTATCCCTAGCATCTTTTGTACATTTCGCAGATGAGACGATTGAGACACACTTATGCAAAAGTAGGTGAACTCACAACGCATAGCACCTTATCACCAATAGCCAGCGTAAGCAAAGATAGCCACACCGGGAGCCGAAAGCAGGAACACCATATGCGTTAGAACCCACAACACCAAAAAGAGACAGTTTTGTGACACTCCACACAAAAACACCTCACACTATACCGCACACATTGTAAACCAAAACACATAGAAACACACCGCGGAAAATAGAACGGCCTACAGTATCAAAACCCGAGTTTTGTCCAACACCAAGCAGAAGCTAAACAATTGGCTTTAAGCAGGACAAAAACACAAACCACAACCAAATGTACGGAATTAATAACTTTTTTTTGAGTATAAATAAAACCATATCCGATCAAGGCAGACCAGATTCGTTCGGGCTGTTAGGATAGGATGTTATGCTTGCTGTAAAACTCCTCTACGACTTTCATTTCATAAGCATTCAGAATGTACCCCTAAAACTAACCTTCCGCAAAACGGTCCTGGACGGCCCCGCTACGATCGATAACATTACAGGGACATAACTAACGACAATGACTTAACGATACAAAAAAAAAAAAACAAACATCCGTTGAACAACGTAGCGCAAGGAAACATTATCATTATCATAATCGATAAACGACGCAGCATCACAGCATCGCACAGCGTTTCACCTAACACCATTTGCGCAACGAGATGAATATTAGTAAACGGCGACGAGCATGTCATCTGCAAAGTGTGTGTCCTGCTGAAGACATCCTTCACAGCTGCCGCGAGTGTGCTGCTTCTGATCGCCGCCAACAACGGTGCCTCAAGACGCGACACTCACTGTCCAACCCACGAACCACGCAAAGTAAGCGCATCGTCTCGGTGATGATCGTTGCTGGCTCGTATTCTGCCCACTGCTGGTTATCTGTCCGTGAAAAGGCGCCATCGTTTCACCACATTAGCACCATTCAGCAGCTATTACAGATTACCGTTAATGTCATAATAACGCACTTCCGATGAATAGAAACTTGTGAAACAAAATACCAAGGATCCAAGATAAAAATGAAACATTGACCCGTTATTAATGAGACATTCAGAGAGAGCACACAGCTTGTTTTTAATATTTAAAACGAATTGAAACATTGTAGTACAAATTGTATTGTACAATCACAAATCAAACGCAAGAAAAGCACGCCGCATCAATGGGTTCAAGGTACAGGTTTTAAGCATCATGTTTCACACACTCGAACGTTACAGCACTTCCGGTTCTCTGGACGTTTTGTTCACTGTCCTGCCTGCTACCTTATCTGTTGCCGGTCGTTCTCGGTAGCAATAGCTGGTGCGCGAAAAGCCGTTCCAGAGTTAGTCGAATTATCCGTCTTCAATTCCTCCTTGACCGGTGTTGCAATGTATAAAGCTTGCACCTCCACCTTGGCCGTGTTATGCTTGCTACCGAACGCTGCGTTTTACCCTTTGAGGCCGTCTTGGCACCTTCCTTCGCTTCCTTCTTGTCGCCTTCGCGGTGTTCGGCACGAGTTTCATCCGATAGTACGGCCATAGTAACCTTTTCCCGCACTTTGCGATTTTTTCCTCCAGCACCGGGGAGGGGGGGATGGGGGGTACATACGTAAAGCGATGGACTTGGGGCCGCATTGACGTCGTTGGCTTCTTCAGGCCACAGTTGATTGAGCACGATGATTCAGGTCGTTGTGAACGCCAACAAACGGACAGTCCAAGTGCGAAAACCAGTACCAGCACTGCCTACGACGGCCTGCAGGTTCCAGTTTCCGGTACGGGATTGCGGGTTAGTCATCGCTCTGCGTCCAGCGGTGTCGATGTTACCCGATCCGTCGATGCGGATCCAGGATTGCACCGAAATCGGCATCGGATTCTCGTACTGGTTGATGATGTACTGGGTGTAAAGTTGCAGACAAAATAAGTTAACTTCGGGCAGGCCTGATCGACGAAATCTCTCGTGGACACTCTACCGGCGCGTGGAACAAAACTCGTTACGCATGACGGTACCGGCGCCGAACATCATCAATATCGTTATTGGCCATCGCGCCAAGCAGGATGCAGGTAGCGTCATCTTAGCCCGTTCCATTATACACCATACCGCCAGTTTGCGTGAAAATTATCCATTCCCCACGACGGCGGTGGGTGACGCGATGCAGTAGCCATGTGTGTCTGCGAAACCACAAACCATTAAACGATATTTATCACGACTAGTTTAGGAAAGTTGTATTTCTTACCAAGAGGAGCAGGAGTATGAAGATGTGTGAAACAAACACTTATTTACAATTTGTGGCAGCAACGATCTGACAGCCGCTCAGCTGCATGAAAAATAATAGAGCAATCTCAGATGAAATGTTGCACCACAGCGCCCCCTGTGGGTCAAGTTCGGTACTAACCCGGACGAGTGCCCATCTGGACTTTAACCCGTAGCGGCGGAGCCTCCGGGTATAAAATTTTCAGTAGAACTCTGGTGTCGAGCGGGAGCGAGTTGAGAACACGTCCGCTCCGTTTGGCTGTCCGATGATGTCTGCACATTTGGCCACCATTTTTTTTTTGTTTTGTTTTTTGTTAACGAGTTTTTTGTTAAGAGTGAGCATATTCCATCCCCCTCTCCGACTCACCCACGCTGCTTTCCGTGGTGCGACGCGGTCCCTTCGGTCCTATCGCCCACACTTCGGGTGGGCAATGGGGGGTCTGCATCGTTGGTCACCACTCCAAGCACGTAAGGCAGTTCTCCTGAAACGAAATTTTGATAGAGAAAACAAGAAAAGGGAGAAAGAGATAGAAGAAAGCTGAAAATAGAAACGAAAAGAAAGAGATAAAAGATCTGAAATTTTCCAGCTTGAACACACATTTGGCTACCTTTTTTTTTTTTTTTTTTTTTTATTTTTTTTATTTTTTATTTTTTTTTTTTTTTTGTTAACGAAGAGTGAGCATATTCCATCCCCCTCTCCGACTCACCCAACTCGGCCGGTACGCTTGTGGTGCGTATTACTTCATGCGGAGTCGTGTGTGCGGTTGCACCCTGGGTCACGACGCATCTTCTGCGGCGATCTGATCTGCTGATTCTGCTTATTACGCTGCTTTCCGTAATGTGACGTGGTCCCTTTGGTCCTATCGCCCACGCTTCGGGTGGGCAATGGGGGGTCTGCATCGTTGGTCACCACTCCAAGCCCGTAAGGCAGTTCTCCTGAAACGAAATTTTGATAGAGGAAACAAGAAGAAGGAGAAAGAGATAGAAGAAAGCTGGAAATAGAAGAGAGAAGAGAAAAAGAAAACTGGAAAGAAACGATAAGAAAAGAGATAAAAGATTAGTAACTTTCCAGCTTACGGTGGCCCTTGCGGCGCGGGTTGTTGCCGTGCCGCAGGGCCCGAGGGACCCCCATTTGCGTCCCTCGCCCGCCGTCTGGCCCGCCTGCGTCGTCTTGCCGTTGGTGGACGCTCAACATCCCATCTCGCTTGGAGAGTGGAGAAGATTGTCCTGGCGGCGGCGCGGACGGCCTCCCACGTATCGCTGCGGGCGCACATTTCCGAGACGATGTTATCCATTGTTACTCGGGAATGGCACCGCTGCTGCATCTCGTTCCGGATCCGATCGAACCGTGGACAGTGGAACAGCACGTGTTCAACGTCTTCCACGGCGTCCCCACATTCGGGGCAGTTGGGCGAGCCTTCCAGGATGCCTTTCTCGACGAAATAGGAGCGCAAGAACCCGTGCCCCGTGAGGAGCTGGGTGAGGAAAAAGTCGACTTCCCCATGCCTGCGGCTGACCCAGAGATTAATGTCTAGAATCAGCCTCCTCGTCTTCAGTCCTGGTGCTCCTGGTTGCCCTGCACCCGTTGTCCACTGGTCCTGCCAGCGCCTCATCGTCTCCTCCCGTTGTCGCTTCCGTATGTCTGATTGAACACCACCACTCGCTACCTTTTCGTCGTGGCAGCGGATATCCTCCTGCATGAGGAGGACTAACGGGGTGGTGTTGGCGACAACGCAAGCGGCATCATAAGACACGGTCTGGAAGGCGCTGGCGACTCGGAGAGCCCTCGGTCGATGCGCCCTTTGGACCGATTTGCGATGGGTCTCCTTGTCGAGCACCCATCGCCTCCAGGTGGCAACTCCGTATCGGATGATACTGTTGCCGACGTTTACGAGCTGTCTCCTACTGCGGCTCTTAGGATCACGCTTATTCGGCATCAGGCAGGTCAAGGCATTCGTAATCCGTGAAGCCTTATTGACCACTCTTTCCAGATGCCGGCTGTGGTGCTGTTTGCGGCAGAGGTCCACTCCCAGGTACTTCAGCGTTTCCGTGGATTGGATCGAGTGACCGCCCGCTTGAAGCTCTGCAAGCTGCGGGACATGATGAGTACAAAAAATCATGAACCCGGTCTTTTGGTGGGAAAGTTCCAAACCGACTCCTCGCAGCCACCGCTCGATCCTCTCCAGGTTAGCCGTTGCTAATGCGCTGACCTGTTCCGTGGTCCTTCCCAAAAATGTGAAGGCCACGTTGTCAGCAAACCCGATGATGTCCGCTCGTAGTCCTTCGAGCGGCAAGCGGAGTAGGTCGTCGTACATGACGTTCCAAAGTGTTGGTCCTAAAATCGAACCCTGAGGAACGCCAGCAGATACAGTCCTCGACACTACTCCTTCATCCGTGTCATAGTGGAGCGTTCGGCCAATGAAATAGTTCCGCAGCAACGCCTGCAAATAAGGCGGAGTGTTTTTACGCTGCAGAGCTTGGCCGATCGCTGCCCAGTTTGCCGAGTTAAAGGCATTCCGGACGTCCACCGTTACCACCGCACAGAGACGATCTCCCTTTCGCTTCTTGTCTAGAGCGACTTTCCCGTTGTTCATCACCCGAGTGATGGCATCAACGGTTGAACGCCCTTTACGGAAACCGTATTGGGCGTCCGAAAGTCCCCCGGTCGACTCCAGATGGGTTGTCAGCCTCCGCTGAATCAACCGCTCTAAAATTTTCCCCAGCACACTCAGCAAACAAATTGGCCGGTACGACGAGGGCTCCCCAGGTGGTTTTCCCGACTTGGTAAGCAGCACCAGTTGTTGCCGCTTCCATGCGTCGGGGAAAGTGCCTGCCTCCAGTAGCTGCTTATAGCTTTTAGCAAAAACTTCCGGAAAAGCCAGAATTGCCGCAGCTGCAGCCATATTCGGAATGTTGTCGTCCCCCGGAGCTTTCTTGGGGTTGAGTGAGCGGGCAATCTCCTTCAACTCTTCCGCCAACTCCTCCTCCGAGACCGGATCCTGTGGATCCCCACCTAGTTCCGTCTCGGGCCACTCCATCGGGGGACGATCGGGAAAGAGCTCATTCACGATGAACTGGAGCTTATTGGCATCCCGTTCCATCGGAACCCGAGCTCCTTCCCACTGCTGCTTGCGGATTTGGTACGCAGGGCCAAAGCCGTGCGGTTCCAATTGTTCCGGCAATTCCTGCTTGTGTTGGTCCTTGCTGAGTTTGATGGCCCGTTCCAGGGCAGCGCGTGCATCCGACTTCATTTGACGCCTTTCCTCGCGCTGCTCCTCGGTCCGGGCCCGGTTGAACCGCCGTTTCATTCCATGAAAATGGCTGCGCAACCGTTCAATCTCAGACGTCCACCAATAAACTGGCCGCCGGCCCTGTCGCCTTGGGGGTTGCCTAGGCATGGTGCCATCACAGGCCACCGTAATGGCCTGGGTCAGCTCCTCTGGCGTAGCAACATGCCCAAAAATGTCCTGGTCCCTCAAGATTTCAACGAACAAATCCTTGTCGAAGAATCTTGTGGACCACCTTCCCCCATTCACTGCTGAGTGTCCCTCGTTGTTGGCGCGCTGTCTCGAAACCCTGCCGACCACAAACTTGATAGTGTTGTGGTCACTTGGGGTTTCGTCACACACGCGCCAATTATTGTCCCCTACCAAGGAGGGGCTGCAAAAGGATACGTGCACAATGGAGTCGCGGCCATTTGCCCCAATCCAAGTGCTCTGGTTGCCCTGGTTCAGGAGAACCAATCCCAGAGCAGCCGCCGCATCCATCACAACTCCCCCCTAGATACCCTTTCCCCATCGTTTGGCCTCCGCTCTATCCCCCATGCACCTGACCAGGCGTTTACATCACCCCCGATCACGGTGTCCCGATTCCGTGGGAGTACAGACACAATTTCGGTCCATTTGCGTTTGTACTCCTCGACAGTCAAATCGGAACCCACGGGTGGTAGGTAGACGGAACAGAAAACGATTCCCCGCATCTCGACCACAACGAAGTCCTCGCGTTGGTTGTCAATGATGCGCTGAAAAGGATAATCCCCAACTGATACCACTGCTACCCGACCAGTGGTATCGGTAACCCAATTGCTGTTATTATTCGGCACCCAATAGGGGTCCGAGATAATCAGAATATCACAGCCCTCGGCACGAGCACTTTGCAACAGCTGTTCTGTTGGAACACTCTAATCATGACTGGGCTGTGGGGTTACCTTTCCAAAGTAGCGGCAACTGCGCTGGCCCAGCGAATGCCCGATTGCATCTGGGCCCTCGCATCCCAAGCACTTCCGCTCCCTAGTGCACGGTCCCTCGTGCTTATCTTCCGCGCAGCGGTGACATTTGCTACTGCGGTCCTTGCCACGGCAACGGGCAGCAGTATGCCCGTATTCGTAGCACCGGTAGCACTGCCGCCGACGCTCCAAAAGCCGAAGCCTGCAGCATTTGCTGAAACCAACCGTGTATTGCCTCGCCAGGGCCTGGTCGGTCACCGCTATTGCTGGGCAGTCGAAAAATGCAACCAACGTACCGTAATGCGTTTTTACGGTCGTGATCTGGTCGCTGAAAATTTCAACGCCCAGCGCGGCACTCATTTCCGAAGAAATTTCTTCGGACGAAGTGCCAGGCGGAATGTTAGTGCAGTTCACTCGCACTGAGGGTGTCCGCGGTCGGCATTTTGCTTTGCCATCAAGGGCCGCAGACACCTCTCTCCAAAGGGTCATCGTTTCCTGGTGCGACATTGGTGCTAATTCCAGGAGTAGATGACCCTTAAAGATTGTACGAATTCTCTGCACATCCTCTTTTTTCACCTTTTCCCTCAGGATAGGCATCATGTCTGCGTGCTTGAATCCCCCAATTGATTCAAGTTCAATGGCGTTTGGCATTCGGCCGGCCCTGGGATTAGAAGCAGGTGCCGGCTTTTGCTTGGGTTGGGGAACAGAAGGTGGCGTGTTTGCGGCGAGGCTGGCTGCTTGCTCAGCTTCACGCTGCTTCTTCCTCTTCCGTCTCTCCCGGCGCACGGCGGTCTTCCCCTTTACCGTCCGCCATTCTTGCGCCCCCTCTTGCCCCTCTGATGGTCCAGATCCCTGGTCCGCCGAACAACTTTCCCCTTCGCAAGGTTCCTCTGCCACAACTACCTTAGCATTTTTCCCCTTCCCACCCTTTCCCTTCTTCTTGCCCTTTTTCCCTTCTTGACCCACCAACTGTTGTCCCTGTTCCCCATTTCCTCCTGTCTTGGCCTTATTCTCCCTTACTATTATGTTGTACATCTCCCGCATAATTCCCCCAAAAACAGTGAAAAATTTTGTGACATCAGTCTCGTTCAAAGGCAAAGATCCCGGTTGCGGCTCCTGATTAGGGCCTGCCAAAGGCCCTAAGTCTTGCTCCAACACCGGGTTCTCCACCACGAGATCCTCGGTTCCTGTTCCCACATCAATTCCTGACCCCGCCTCTCCTAGCCAAATTGCTGGAAGATTGTGCAGCAGGGCTAAAACTGAGCCAATACGCTCTTCCCAATTAGAGAATTGTGGCGTTTTGGCTAAAATAGCCTTGTGCTTCACGGTGTCCCTGATAAACAGCATGAGCTCATGTTTTGCTTTTTGCAATGGGCTCATGGGATTTGACTCGGCTGGATATGCAGTAGCGAAAAATTTCCTGTCGTATGTTTGCCCTGCCTTAGAACCCTCCCCAGGGCTGTCTTCCGCAATCTGCGGGAGAGCAGAGACCCTTTTTGATTTTCCCTCCACCTGTACCCAATAAGCTTTTCGTAGGGCAGGTGCCTTGGAAGCCATCAGCTGGGTTGTTGATGCCCGTCTACCAAAGCTGGTGACCGAAGCCTTAGACGGGGACATCGTTCCCAGCGAGCTACGGTGGACGGAATATCTACTCGTCACTGCCTTCGAGGGACTACTTCTACGAGCTAAAGTGGAGCGTGTGTTCATCACCATTTTTCCACTGTATATTATTTCGCGCTGTAATTATATTGTCAATTTATTTTGCTGTCAATGTGATGAGACGTTTGATGTCACTGTCAGTCAAGTTATTAATAAAGCTGTCAAATCTATTTGAATGTCAATGGTACCGTGATGTTTTACGTCAATGTCTAATGAATGCAATTTGATGTCATGTGGATAATCAAATAAGATAATTAAAGTTATTTTTCAAATTGTTGCAACGGAGCAAGTATCAACTGGGTTAGATTAATAAATAAAAGAAAAAGCTTAGGAAGCGATTTAAATGATTGAGAGCGGATTTAAGTAAACTTTAATTTAATTTAGAAAAGGGGAATTTCATAAATTGAAAGAGTTTTTCGAGGTTAAAATTTTAGTTAAATAGCTGTCAGTCTATTTGTTGTCAATAACGGTAAATGTCAGGTTTTAACAAGCTGTCCAAACAATTTAAATGTCAACTGGATATGACGTTGTGTTGTAAAAGTTTTTAAAAGAATTGAATTTATTATTGTGTAATAAATCGTCAATTGAGCAAAAGCGATTTGATTTAATTTTATTGGTTGAATATAAATATTTTTTTTTTATATGAATTATTATTAAATCGGTTGCAACTGTCAAAAATCATAAATTATAACTGTCAACCAATTCAAGATGTCAAAGTGACGTTAGGTGTCAGATATATTGAGCTGTTAATTTGATTATGTGTCAACGTTGAATGTCAAGTGTCAAATCAAACTATATTGTTATTAATAAAATAATTTATGTTTAATAATTATTTAAACTATTTAAATCAGAAAACTAATTTGTTATTTTTATACATGCAAAGAACCGGGGGAAAAATTAACTACGTGATTATTAAATTTCTACTTGTTAGAGGGTTATGGTTGGAGCAGACGTTTTACCATTTATAAAAATTTATTAGAAATATATTGTTAAATATTAGAGTTTGTTTAATTAAAATATATTAAAACTTTTACAAAGCGTATAGATGTATTTATGAATTAAGACTGATTTTGTAAAGAAATATAATAAGATAGATTGTAATGTAAAATTTGCTTCTCAAATTGTGGAGCGTTGAATTGAAATTTGTAATTAATTAGTTTGCTCTATTGTGCTTAAGGCGTTATAAGTCAATTATTTTAAATAAAGGATTTTTTTAAACAATTATTCGTTTAAATATTTGAGTGGATAATATATTTTTTTTTATTAAGTTGAGAATAAATTCGCTCATGGATAGAAACTGAACTGATGATTGTATTAAAATATTCGCAGAAGGCTTTCTATGTGAGATTTGAGTTTTTTCAGAGTTTTTGAGATTTGAATGAAATGAATGAAATGAATGAAATTTAAGATCGCTTAAAAGTGACAAACTACGTGAGGAGACGTGTGTGCTTCAACGTTACAGGTAAAATGGACCAAGTGTCCCGTTATATTTTTGGCTATGCTACGGGATACAGGTAAAATGGGTTTCCGTTCACCTTGCTCTACGCTCCCTTACTGGAGATTGGTTTGTTAGTTTTACGAGAGTTTTGAAATTTGGTAAGGATAGATTTTGAAAATTTAAATTGTTAGTTCTACTGGTTTGGGAAATTATTCTACTTTACGAATGGTGGTTCCAAATGTGTTTGTGAAGTGTTTTGAAAAACTATTTCTATTGTTAGTTTTTTATATATATTATGAAATTTAATGCTGAGGGGGAGAGAGAATCGAAAAAAGAAAATTATAATAAAGGTTTAGTTTTATATAATAAAGGTTTAGTGCGGGAGCTAGTTGAGATTGGGTTAGGTTGTGAATGGGATTTCAAATTCTACTCTATAAAACTTTAAACTATTTGCCGGTTTGGAAACTCTCGATGTTTCTACGCCGCTTCGAGAAAATCTCGTCGCCGGAACAGATGGAATCGGGAATCTCGCACACAACACACACTAAGCACAATGTTCTCGTGGACCGCTCAACGAAAGCTTATTTGCTGAAGGCTTAATTTAATTAATTACGCAGATGGCGATGCTAATTCATTAATTGTGTAATAATATTTTTAAATTTACAGTTTGTTCTTGCGGAGGGCGATTTAATAAAATAATTTTGTTTGCTGAGGGCTTGATGTAATATATTGAATTTCTAAGGGCAAACCGTTAAATAAAATAATATATTTGTTAAAAATCATAAAATGTGTTGCAGAAGGCAACTGTTAGAAAGCAATTTTATTTCTACGCGGAGGGCGATGATAATTTCCCGACGGCAAACTGGGATTTATAAAAAGGCAATTTAATAAAAAATTTAAATAAAATTTAATGCAGAAGGCTTTTGGCAATCGGAACGGTCAACACAAGAACACTCCACTTTTCACACACACACTAGTGATTCCGGCCGAAGTCTCAACGAAAGCTTGATGCAGAAGGCTTAGTTAATTTATTAAAATGCAGAAGGCAATGCTATTAGTATTAATAATTTATATGGGCAATTTAAAGTTAATTTAAAATAATATCGAGGATAAGTTGAATGATTTGAAATTTTATCTGAACACTGAGGGCGATTCTATAGACAAAATTATAAGGAAACTTTTTAAATGGGTTACCAATGCAGAAGGCTTATTAATTTAATAAAAATAATTATATTTTAACTGCAGAAGGCAATGCTTATATATCTTATTTTAGAATTTTCTCAATTATTAATTTAAATTTTCTGCAGAAGGCAGTTAATAAAAACGCTGAAGGCGATGCTAAATTCCCGTCGGCAAATGTGGGTTTGTAGAATTAAATTTAAATTTGCAAAAGGCTTAGAACAAATTGCGATCGGAGTTATCAAAACACGGAATTACTTCACTGATTCACACACACAACACACACAACACTAGTGATTCCGACCGAAGTCGTCAACGAAAGCTTATTTTAAATAAAACGCAGAAGGCGATGCTAAATAACAAGATTTTCTTAAGGCACTTGTTTTTAAAAGAAATTAATTAATATTTTGTATTTTGCAGAAGGCTTAATATATTCAATACACTGAAGGTGATTCTAGATAGTATATGTAAAGGGAAATTAAATCACAATTATTGCAGAAGGCTTAAATAAAATTATTTTTAAGTTACTATGGCACTGAAGGTGATGCTAATTCAAGAACAATATTAAATAAATATGCAGAAGGCAGTTAAATAATTACGCTGAAGGCGATGCTAATTTCCCAATGGTAATTGTGGGTTATATAAAAATAATATTTGCAGAAGGCCTAATTAAAATAGCAATCGGAGTCTTCAAGGCCCAGAATCACTTCACTTCACTCACACGTAGCACTTATGGCACCGGTCAACAATTCCAACGCTAAATTAATTTTAATTTAAGAAACTTGCAGAAATGCCGACGGGAAAAAAAGTCGACGACCAATAAAATTAATTAAAATACACACAGAAGGTGATGCTAGAGTGCCGACGGGAAAAAAGCTGACGGCAAAATAAAAATAAATTAAAATACACAGAAGGTGATGCTAAAATGCCGACGGGAAAAAAGCCGACGACAAAATAAATAAATTAAATACACAGAAGGTGATGCTAAAATGCCGACGGGAAAAAAGCCGACGGGAAAAAAGCCGACGGCAAATTCAAATAAATTAAAATACACAGAAGTTGATGCTACAATGCCGAAGGAAAAAAGCCGACGGCAAAAACAATTAAAATAATAAACGCAGAAGGCGATGCTAATAACGGTTGGAATTGTTAACACAGAACACAGCACTACACACACACACACACACACACACACACACACACACACACACACACACACACACACACACACACACACACACACACACTGTATCAAGCACTCTAGAAACTGAGACTAGCAGAAGCACGACCTTCCTCGTCAACGGTTCACTTTCACACACACACAAAATTATTCACTAACACTGAGCGCTGGGTATTTGGGCAGCGTAACGCCGTCTCGAAGGCTGGATGAAGACTGAGACACACACATTTGGCTACCTTTTTTTTTTTTTTAGTTTTAACGAAGAGTGAGCATATTCCATCCCCCTCTCCGACTCACCCAACTCGGCCGGTACGCTTGTGGTGCGTATTACTTCTTGCAGAGTCGTGTGTGCGGTTGCACCCTGGGTCACGACGCATCTTCTGCGGCGATCTGGTCTGCTGATTCTGCTTATTACGGTGCTTTCCGTGGTGCGACGCGGTCCCTTTGGTCCTATCGCCCACACTTCGGGTGGGCAATGGGGGGGTCTGCATCGTTGGTCACCACTCCAAGCACGTAAGGCAGTTCTCCTGGAACAAAATTTTGACAGAGGAGACAAGAAAAAGGAGAAAGAGATAGAAGAAAGCTGAAAATAGAGTAGAGAAAAGAAAAAAAGAAAGCTGGAAAGAAACGAAAAGAAAGAGATAAAAGATTAGTAACTTTCCAGCTTACGGTGGCCCTTGCGGCGCGGGTTGTTGCCGTGCCGCAGGGCCCGAGGGACCCCCATTTGCGTCCCTCGCCCGCCGTCTGGCCCGCCTGCGTCGCCTTGCCGTTGGTGGACGCTCAACATCCCATCTCGCTTGGAGAGTGGAGAAGATTGTCCTGGCGGCAGCGCGGACGGCCTCCCACGTATCGCTGCGGGCGCACATTTCCGAGACAATGTTATCCATTGTTACTCGGGAATGGCACCGCTGCTGCATCTCGTTCCGGATCCGATCGAACCGTGGACAGTGGAACAGCACGTGTTCAACGTCTTCCACGGCGTCCCCACATTCAGGGCAGTTGGGCGAGCCTTCCAGGATGCCTTTCTCGACGAAATAGGAGCGCAAGAACCCGTGCCCCGTGAGGAGCTGGGTGAGGAAAAAGTCGACTTCCCCATGCTTGCGGCTGACCCAGAGATTAATGTCTGGAATCAGCCTCCTCGTCTTCAGTCCTGGTGCTCCTGGTTGCCCTGCACCCGTTGTCCACTGGTCCTGCCAGCGCCTCATCGTCTCCTCCCGTTGTCGCTTCCGTATGTCTGATTGAACACCACCACTCGCTACCTTTTCGTCGTGGCAGCGGATATCCTCCTGCATGAGGAGGACTAACGGGGTGGTGTTGGCGACAACGCAAGCGGCATCATAAGACACGGTCTGGAAGGCGCTGGCGACTCGGAGAGCCCCCGGTCGATGCGCTCTTTGGACCGATTTGCGATGGGTCTCCTTGTCGAGCACCCATCGCCCCCAGGTGGCAACTCCGTATCGGATGATACTGTTGCCGACGTTTACGAGCTGTCTCCTACTGCGGCTCTTAGGACCACGCTTGTTCGGCATCAGGCAGGTCAAGGCGTTCGTAATCCGTGAAGCCTTATTGACCACCCTCTCCAGATGCCGGCTGTGGTGCTGTTTGCGGCAGAGGTCCACTCCCAGGTACTTCAGCGTTTCCGTGGATAGGATCGAGTGACCGCCCGCTTGAAGCTCTGCGAGCTGCGGGACATGATGGGTACAAAAGATCATGAACCCGGTCTTTTGGTGGGCAAGTTCCAAACCGACTCCTTGCAGCCACCGCTCGATCCTCTCCAGGTTAGCCGTTGCTAATGC
This sequence comes from Anopheles coluzzii, assembly GCF_943734685.1. Classification (NCBI taxonomy): domain Eukaryota; kingdom Metazoa; phylum Arthropoda; class Insecta; order Diptera; family Culicidae; genus Anopheles; species Anopheles coluzzii. The sequence continues at coordinate 26,649,116 of NC_064669.1, forward strand.
GCTGACCTGTTCCGTGGTCCTTCCCAAAAATGTGAAGGCCACGTCGTCAGCGAACCCGATGATGTCCGCTCGTAGTCCTTCGAGCGGCAAGCGGAGTAGGTCGTCGTACATGACGTTCCAAAGTGTTGGTCCTAGAACCGAACCCTGAGGAACGCCAGCAGATACAGTCCTCGACACTATTCCTTCATCCGTATCGTAGTGGAGCGTTCGGCCAATGAAATAGTTCCGCAGCAACGCCTGCAAATAAGGCGGAGTGTTTTTACGCTGCAGAGCTTGGCCGATCGCTGTCCAGTTTGCCGAGTTAAAGGCATTCCGGACGTCCACCGTTACCACCGCACAGAGACGATCCCCCTTTCGCTTTTTGTCTAGAGCGACTTTACCATTGTCCATCACCCGAGTGATGGCATCAACGGTTGAACGCCCTTTACGGAAACCGTATTGGGCGTCCGAAAGTCCCCCGGTCGACTTCAGATGGGTTGTCAGCCTCCGCTGAATCAACCGCTCTAAAATTTTCCCCAGCACACTCAGCAAACAAATTGGCCGGTATGACGAGGGCTCCCCAGGTGGTTTTCCCGACTTGGTAAGCAGCACCAGTTGTTGCCGCTTCCATGCGTCGGGAAAAGTGCCTGCCTCCAGTAGCTGCTTGAAGCTTTTGGCAAAAACTTCCGGAAATGCCAGAATTGCCGCAGCTGCAGCCATATTTGGAATATTGTCGTCCCCCGGAGCTTTCTTGGGGTTGAGTGAGCGGGCAATTTCCTTCAACTCTTCCGCCAACTCCTCCTCCGAGACCGGATCCTGTGGATCCTCACCTACTTCCGTCTCGGGCCACTCCATCGGGGGACGATCGGGAAAGAGCTCATTCACGATGAACTGGAGCTTGTTGGCATCCCGTTCCATCGGAACCCGAGCTCCTTCCCACTGCTGCTTGCGGATTTGGTAAGCAGGGCCAAAGCCGTGCGGTTCCAATTGTTCCGGCAGATCCTGCTTGTGTTGGTCCTTGCTGAGCTTGATGGCCCGTTCCAGGGCAGCGCGTGCGTCCGACTTCATTTGACGCCTTTCCTCGCGCTGCTCCTCGGTCCGGGCCCGGTTGAACCGCCGTTTCATTCCGTGATAATGGCTGCGCAACCGATCAATCTCGGACGTCCACCAATAAACTGGCCGCCGGCCCTGTCGCCTTGGGGGTTGCCTAGGCATGGTGCCATCACAGGCCACCGTGATGGCCTGGGTAAGCTCCTCTGGCGTAGCAACATGCCCAAAAATGTCCTGGTCCCTCAAGATTTCAACGAACAAATCCTTGTCGAAGAATCTTGTGGACCACCTTCCCCCATTCGCTGCTGAGTGTGCCTCGTTGTTGGCGCGCTGTCTCGGAACCCTGCCGACCACAAACTTGATAGTATTGTGGTCACTTGGGGTTTCGTCACACACGCGCCAATTGTTGTCCCCTACCAAGGAGGGGCTGCAAAAGGATACGTCCACGATGGAGTTGCGACCATTTGCCCCAATCCAAGTGCTCTGGTTGCCCTGGTTCAGGAGAACCAATCCCAGAGCAGCCGCCGCATCCATCACAACTCCCCCCCTAGATACCCTTTCCCCGTCGTTTGGCCTCCGCTCCATCCCCCATGCACCTGACCAGGCGTTTACATCACCCCCGATCACGGTGTC
>NC_064669.1:26655777-26718277 GCF_943734685.1 Anopheles coluzzii
CTTGGGACCGGGAGTATATTACGCACGTGGCATCGCCTTTATTGTTTCATGGACATTTCATTCCTTTTTCATTCGCATAACGGAATTGCTCCCCCAACGCATTTTTTCATGCCATTCCTTTCGCTTTCCTCTAAACCCCCTATCCCATAATCCTCCTTGTTTAACGGCCGGAGGTAGTCGCTTCCGTGATGGCTGCCAGGGCGTCTGCGGATAGCGCCTCACGCGCTCCCTGGTTAGATGGCATCCTACGTGATACTCGGCGTAACCGCTCCATCTCACGCCTTCTCATCCGCCGTCGGATGATATCAGCTTCCGAAGGGGCTGACCTGCTCCTCCGGCTTCTACCATGTGGGACTGGTGGTAGAGTCCCTTCCCTGGCGCGTTGACGGTAGAGACGTTGCAGATACAGTCTCCGTTCGTGCCGCGCTATTATCATTCTCGGAGAAGGAGGCAGTCCGCGTCCTCTAATGGGGATGGGTGGTGGCGCTTCTCCTGCTTCCTCCGCCCGCACCGCCGCCATCAGGATGGTTTCTTCGCGTTCCCGTTCGGCTGCTGCCATTGCGGGTGTAAGGCGCACTTCCGCCCGTTTCTCCGCCCTCCAGCGACCTCTTCTGGTCCGTCTGGCTCGACCTCGGTTGGATCGAAAGAGTTCCGCCACCCCATCAACCGACACCTGCTCACCATCCGGCGGACCGGCGTCTACCGCTGCTGCTCTCGTCGGTAGTGCTGCAAGGTGGGCCTGGAGATTGAGCTGTAGCTCGTCCTCACGCCAAAGCTGTTGCAACACCTTCGTAATTCACGTGCAGCTTCCTGGATGTTGTTCCACCGCTCGGGGCTCTCCAGCAGCTTCATGCCGAGATTGTCCTCGCTCACTGGATCGCTGGTGCCGTATCCCATCAACTCCACTCGGATCTCGTGGAAAACCTCGCACCGGAACAGCACATGCGCCACCGACTCAACCGACCCCGGGCACCGTGGGCATTCCGCCGATGGGGCAAAACCGCAGACATGGAGGTATTCCCGGAAGAATCCATGTCCGGTTAATACCTGCGAGAGGTGGAAATCCACCTCTCCATGTCGCCTACTCATCCACAAGTGCAAGTCCGGGATCATTCGGTGGGCCCAGACCGCGTACCGACTGGCCGTTGGAGCTGCGGCCGCCGCATCCCACGCTCGCTGCCACTCCTGGAGAGTCCCCTGCCGCTCCTCCAGCCGGATGTCCTTGCGGCTGGCGCCCGGGGCAGCTAGGAGCCTCCGATGGCATCTTGCGTCCTCCCGTACCAGCAGCCTGAACGGCACAAGGCCTGCCAGTGCGACTCCTGTCTCATATGCCACCGACACGAACGAGCTGGTGACACCGCGAGCCAGGGGCCTCTGCACCTGGGCCAGCTTCCTCTGGCACCACTGCAGATCCGTCGCCTCGGACCACACGGGGGCAGCATACCGGATGATCGACTCCGCCACTGCCGCCAACAGCCGACGCTTGGCCGCCTGGGGCCCACTGTGGTTCCTCATTACTGCGGTGACCACACCTACTACGCGGAGGGCTTTAGCCATCGACAGCTCCACGTGCGGCTTCCACGACAGGTGGTCATGGATCTGGACCCCCAGATACCGGATCGACTGTTTGCTGTGTATGATGGTGTCCCCTACGCGGAACGGCACCTTCAGTTGACCTCTTCGCAGACTGGAGATCATTACTCCTTCCGTCTTCTCCGGAGCGAGCTGCAGGTGATGGTCCTCCATCCAAGCCGCAATCGCGTCCACCGCCTGTTCAGCCACCAATGCCGCCTCCTGTGGTGTGCAACCCCGTGCCATGACCACTATGTCATCCGCATAGCCGATGACGCTAGCCCCTTCAGGGAGCTCGACCCGCAACACGCCGTCGTACATGATGTTCCACAGGGTCGGGCCCAGAATGGACCCCTGTGGAACACCTGCAGTCACTCGGCGTGTAACGGGCCCGTCTGCGGTGTCATAGACGAGCTCCCTGTTGGCAAAGTAGTCTCTAAGGATGTTGCGGAGCTGCCTCGGCACGCCTTTGTCCTCCAGCGCCGTAGCGATGCACTGCCAGCTGGCAGTGTTAAACGCATTACGCACATCCAGCGCCACAACTAGAAGGCAGCGTTTATCCCTGTTGTTTGTACGGCCAAATGACATCGCGTGACTGCCTGCATCCACCACCAGCTGAATCGCCTGCACTGTCGAACGGCCCCTCCTGAACCCGTACTGGTTTTCTGCCAACCTCGGTGATTCAGGATCCTCGATGACATCGTTTATTCGCGACAACAGCAACCGCTCGTACACTTTGCCCGGGTTGTTCAGCAGCAGAATCGGGCGGAAGGATGAAGCGAGCCCCGGTGGCTTGCCCGGCTTGGGGATCAGGGCCAGTTTCTGCTTCTTCCACTCATCCGGGAACCGCTCGTTGTCCAAGCATTCCTGGAACAACTTCTTGAAGATGTCCGTATGCTTCCGGATGGCGGCTGTCAAAGCGGCGTTTGGCACACCATCCAGTCCTGGAGCCTTCCTCGGGTTCAGCGAGCTCGCGATGTCCAGCAGCTCCTGTTCATTAACGTCCCGAACTGGTTCCTCCTCTCCCCTCTCCAGGACTTGGCCTGGTGACGCTGGCCAGTCAACCGGAGGATGCTGGGGGAACAGAGTGGAAACGATGCCCTCTAGCACCGATGAATCGCGCTCTCTCGCCGTCCAGCTTCCACTAAGGCGGCTAAGTACGTTGCGGTACCATTGTCCCGTCTCGTCTTTCGCGAGGCCCCGCAGTATTTCATCGAAATGCTCCTTCTTGCTGGTGGTGATGGCTGAGTCCAGGGCGGTCCGCACCTGGAGAAGGTCGCTGGCTGCGGCGATCTGCTCTTCCTCGTCGATGGCAGCTTCAAGGCGTTCCTTAGCGAGGAGGCAGTTCTCACACAGGACCTCGATTGCTGGCGTCCACCAATAAGCAGGTCGTCCCGAGTGACCTTGTGAAGGGAACACTCGCGCCATGGCTGCGTCACAAGCTTCCGTCATGACTCTCTCCAAGCTTTCGGCACTTGTAACCCGCTCTGTGAACGAAGCTACGTCGAGCGCTACACCGAAAAGCTCGGCGTCGAACTGACGGGTACGCCATCTCGTGCCGCTTTCTCGCGTGGAAGGACCCTCCTGTCGACGACTATCTGCCGCTGGCCGCTGGAGCAGCTCCCCTACAGCAAACCGAATGTACACGTGGTTGCTGTAAGAGTATATGCTAATAATCCTCCACCGATGCTCCGGAATGGTGTTGACTCCGGCGATGCTGCTGCTGGCGAAGGCAACGTCCATCACGCTCGGGCGAGCCACTCCGTTGCCCAGGAAGGTTGGGGCGGTGCCGGTGTTTAACACCTCCAGCCCCAAGCTGTCGACGAGCTGGACCACAGCCTCTCCCTTTGCATTGGTGCGGCAACTTCCCCAAGCGGTGTGCCACGCATTGAGATCCCCCGCAAAGACGACGCGCGGGTGACCTCTCGCCAACACATCGATGCGCTGCATTACCTCCTCGAACTCAGAGACGCCCGCTGAGGGCGACACGTAGCAACATATGAAGAGAACGTCATTGATCCGGGCAGCCGCGATCCCAGACTGCGTCACGGAGACCACTTGCTGAACCGGATACGTTTTGCTGCTGGCTATGATGGCCACCTTCCCGTCCCTGTCGGCTACCCAGTTCCCATTGTTCCTGGGGACACTGTGCAGCTCCACCATCAGACAGACGTCCGCCCGCTCCATCCGCATCGTGTTGAGCGCCAGGTCTTGCGCGCTCCTACTGCGATTGACGTTGATCTGTAGCGCCTCCATTTCAGTTCGAGGGTTGTCCACCGCAGGCTGTGGCACCAATACGGTGGGCGCCGCCACACAGCATGCACTTGATCTCATTGGTGCAACCCGACGCCTTGTGAGTTTGGTCACCACACCGTAAGCAACGCTTGGACTGATCCTCCCCCGTACACGTCGCGGCGATGTGTCCCCGCTCCAGACACCGGAAGCAGCGAGTCAGCTGACCCGATACTTTTCGGGCTTCATGTACCGAACAATACGTGTAGCCCAGCACCGATCGGCGATCTTTGACGAGTTCCGCTTCTGCTCGTGGGAGGCGCACTCGAGCCCGCTTCGTCATGTCTCGGCGCTCCCAAAGGTTCATGGTGGCCACCAATGACTGCTTTCCCAGAGTGGTCATGAACGCCTTTTTGATCGCCTCCTCGTCGATCATGTTGTCGATTCCAGTCAGGACGACCTCAGCCATCTCTGTCCTGACGGTTACCGATCCACTCTCCCCGATGACCTCCTGGATGATGTCCTTCAGCTTCGCGCTATCGACGTCGTGGGACAAAGGCAGCAGGAGGTGGTCCTTCGGCGTTCTTCTGCCAACCCCAATTTGCCGCTGGAAATCGGCAAACCGCGGGTTGGTCCGGATCTTCACATACATGTCCTTGTAGGACACTCCTGGGGCGGGCACAACGACGATTTCGTCCGGGCGTTTTCGTCGCTGATGAATGTCCATCCGCTGCTGCTGTTGCCCATTTTGCTGGTGCGGCCACTGCTGATGCTGCCGGTGTGCTGGCTGCCGCTGGGCTGACTGCTGGGGCAGATTCACTCCGTTCTGTTTATTCCCACGCCGGTTTCCGCGAACGACCTCCACCCACGTTCCTGCCTCGTCAAGTACCGCCGAGGATGCCGACTCCGCAACGCCTTGACGCTGAGCACGCACGCTCTGCTGCACCGTCGGCCATTGCTGCGCAGGTAGCCGCTGCTGCCGTTGTTGTTTCTGCTGCTGCTGACGCCACCTTTGGCGCTGTTGATCTTCCAGCTGTTGCCGCTGTTCTTGTCGTTGCTGGCTTTCCATCCTCCGAAGCAGCTCCTGCTCTCGCTGCAGTTCCTGCTGGCTCTCTAGCCGAGCTCCGCTGGTTCCACCAAGGGTTTGCGCTAGAAGAGCGTTGAAGAGCTCTTTCTCCTTGCGAAGCTCTTCGCGGTGTTCCGCTTCACGTACCCGAGCTTCTTCGCGCGCCTCTCTTACCTCCCTTTGCGCTTCCTTCAGTTGCTCGTTGGAGGCCTCCATTTGCAAGCGCAGCAACTGGATTTGCTCCTCCAACCGCTTGACAATGCTGACCGTCGTCTCATTGTCAGCTTTCGCATTCGCCAGCATCCGACGCACTTCTCCGGTGGAAACCGGTGTTGAAGTCGTCAGCTTCGTCGCCGTTCCCGCCGATTTCACTCCTCCCGTCGCCATGGTCCTCGCTGGCACTCCTGCCGTTGACAGTTCCTCGACGATAGTCCCGAGTTTTTTCTCGCTCAACAACTTCCTTATAACGACGGCAGGACGCTCATCGACCGATATAGTCCTTCCTCTCAGTTGCTTATCCATGGTGGCGGGTTGTTACCCCCCGCCACCACGCATTTCCCCGGCGCTGTGATGCTATGAGAAGCGCACACACAGCGACACGGAGCGCTACGCGCGGGCAACGGAGCGCCACGCGCGGCAACAGCCGAGAAAGTTCTAGATAATTCTAGAAAATTCTACTCGCGCTCGCGCACACACTCGCTTACACGAAGCACACGCGCGGGCAACGGAGCGCCCCGCACGTCAACAGCCGAGAATGTTCCACTCGCTTGCGCACACACTCACACACGTATACACACACGCGCGGGTAAAAGGAAGCCACGCACGGCAACAGCCGAGGAGGTTCCAGATAGTTCCAAAAAACTCGTTCTCGCGCACACACTCGCTTACACGAAGCACACGCGCGGGCAACAGAGCGCTACGCACGTCAACAGCCGAGAATGTTCCACTTGCTTGCGCACACACTCACACACGTATACACACACGCGCGGGCAAAAGGAAGCCACGCGCGGCAACAACCGAGAAAGTTCTAGATAGTTTCAAAAAGTTCACCCTCGCTTCCACTTCACATATACTCGCTCACTATTATTCGTAACACGAATAACCATCGCTCCCACTCTCTTGGTCTCACGAACACCTTCTCACAACACGGAGCACTGCGCAAACACGTCCGTTCGGGTCGAGCTCTCGATTGCGACTGCAAGCTCCACTTCTTGTGGTGCCCTTCCGTCAATTCCTTTAAGTTTCAACTTTGCAACCATACTTCCCCCGGAACCCGATTTTGGTTTCCAGGAAGCTACTGAGAGCACCGAAGGTAGGTAGCGTCTCCCAATTGCTAATTGGCATCGTTTACGGTTAGAACTAGGGCGGTATCTAATCGCCTTCGATCCTCTTACTTTCGTTCTTGATTAATGAAAGCATCCTTGGCAAACGCTTTCGCTTCTGTGGGTCCTACGACGGTCTACGAATTTCACCTCTCGCGCCGTAATACCAATGCCCCCGACTATTTCTGTTAATCATTACCTCTTGGTCTATTACAAACCAACGAAACCACTCAGACCGAGGTCATGTTCCATTATTCCATGCAAAATTATTCTCGGCCAACGCCGGCCCCGGAGGACCGGACGCTTTGAACTAGCCTGCTTTGAGCACTCTAATTTGTTCAAGGTAAACGAGAGTTCCCGGGCACCATGAAGCAGGGTCGAACAAGACCTTGACCGACGAGGTCGCGGTGACAAGTCCTGACCCGTCACGGAGTAGAACGCCCAGGTACACCATTGTGAGTCGCAGCCGCGAGCGCGTACACGGACGGTCCCAACCGAGAGGCCGGGCGCCCGCGACGGACGCGAGTCTGGACGGGGTATCAACTTCGAACGTTTTAACCGCAACAACTTTAATATACGCTAGTGGAGCTGGAATTACCGCGGCTGCTGGCACCAGACTTGCCCTCCACTTGATCCTTGCAAAAGGATTTATGCTCAACTCATTCCAATTATGGACCATCGTTAGAGAGGTCCATATTGTTATTTCTCGTCACTACCTCCCCGTGCCGGGATTGGGTAATTTACGCGCCTGCTGCCTTCCTTGGATGTGGTAGCCATTTCTCAGGCTCCCTCTCAGGAATCGAACCCTGATTCCCCGTTACCCGTCGCAACCATGGTAGTCCTCTACACTACCATCAATAGTTGATAGGGCAGACATTTGAAAGATCTGTCGTCAGTCGCAAGCGACCGTACGATCGGCATCCTTATCCAGATTTCAACTCAAAGCGCCCGGAGGCGATTGGTTTAACTAATAAGTGCACCAGTTCCGCCGACCCGGAGGCCAACAGTCCCGGCATAATGCATGTATTAGCTCTGGCTTTTCCACGGTTATCCAAGTAACTGTTTGGATGAGGATCTTGTAAATTATAGCTGTTATACTGAGCCTTATGCGGTTTCACTTTCTAGGAAGCTTGTACTTAGACATGCATGGCTTAACCTTTGAGACGAGCGTATATCACTGGTAGGATCAACCAGAATTCGAGTCAATTGCTTGAACACGAACTACACTCTTGATCACGCGAGGCGCAAGTCCCCCGTGACCACCGAGATTTGTTCTGTGACGCCGGAGCGTCGTTGGCGCCACTCGATAGACTGCACAAGCAGGCAACGTCGGATGCATTGCACACGGCTAGCGGATCTCTCTGCACTGCGTCGGGTGTCCCAACGTCTGTCTTGAGACATTGCTAGGCCGGTACGGCACTCTGCGCACTCTTGCTTGTCCTCTTCAAGCGACGGGTAAATGATCATTATCCCAGAAGCTGTTGGCGCGCCTAAGCTAGGGGCCCGTAGAGTGAAAAGGGTACACTGGTGGACATAAAAATAGGGACTTTTTTCTGTGACCGAAAAACATAGTTCTTGTCGGAAATATTTGGTAGCCCTGAAAAGGACTGTTTAAGTGGTTGTTGGGAGGTGGTGTTGCGGTGTTCCACAGAGCGGAAACATATTCTAACGGTCAATGTGTTGACCGTTATTCGCTATCACTTCCTCACAGCGTAGGGACATATCGCCGATGAGGTTACGGCATTCGCTTCTGTCTTTGCGTTTCCACATAGGCTTGCAGCGTCTCCATAGCGAATCGGCTGAACGTGCAGGCTGGTTCTTAAGCTGACGCTTGAGAGTTGACCACAGATTTTCAATCGGGTTTAAGTCTGGACTCAACGCAGGCCACGGTAGAACTTGCACATCCTGGTTTACCAAATAACATTTAACTGTTCGCGATGTGTGCTTAGAGTCGTTATCATGCTGAAAGATGTAATGCTCTTCGTCTCCGAATTTTTGTCGGGCGTGTGGCAACATCTTACGACGTAGTATGTTTCTATACCCTTCCGAGTTCAGTGTCCCTTTGATACGGAACAAAGGACCCTGGCCGTGCCAGGAGAAGCAACCCCACACCATTACGTGGCTGCCTCCGTGCTTTAGGGTTTTTATAGTATTTTTGGATGATACGCCTGTTTAGGAAGGCGCCAGACGTATTTAGTGCCGTCCGAACCATCAAGATTGATTCTGGACTCATCCGAAAAAAATATTTTGCTCCTCCAAAAGATGGATGCAGCTAAATGCTCTTCGGCAAACCGAATGCGCGCTTCTACGTGGAGCGGCATTAGCTTACGAACCTTTCGTGGTTTCCGGGCACAGAACCCACCGGCGTGTAAACGGCGCGACACCGTTTTCGCCGAAACTTGCAATCTAAGCTCCTGCTTAATACGATTGCAAGTTTTAAAAGGGTCCGCCCTGATTATCTCAACCATCTGCGCGTCAACGTCAGCCGTTGTTTTTCGCGGACGACCTGTGGATTTACCCGTAGCCTCGCTACGAATGGCGTTGTCCACAAACGTCCGCGAACGGCCGAACGCCTTGCAGATGGTTTTGATACAAACCCTGAATACGTTTCCGCTCCTCTGGAGTGCAGTGCTTTCCGCGACCCATGATGAACTTGTGGAATTTTCAAATCGCAAACTTTCGCCTTTACCACTGAATGAAGAACGAAGCGCAACACGGTTTGGATCTCTTTTTATACTACCGAAAAACGCTACCGTTACTCAAAACTCAGATAAGTAGCGCACCACAAATGCGAGTATAAAAGGCAAACAAACAGCGATTGCAAATTCAGTACGCCTCGAACGTTAGGCGAAAGAACTCCGCAGGAGCCAAAGCCTCTCTAAACCATACTAACAACAACAACAACTGTTGGCGATGACACACTTATTGCACGCAAAAAAACACACAACAAATTTTTTTCCTATCTTTTTGTCCACCGGTGTACCCCCAAAAAAGTTGTCGTTTGACGTTCTGGTTTCACTTTTTATCATCTAAACTGAGTTTTTTACACGTTTTTAGTGATTTTGGCGAAAAAAATTTTTCGACTACTCGAGCTCTCTGGCCCGTTCGGTGCACATTTTTGAAAAAAGCTAGGGAGCTGCCCCTAGGTTCGGGGTGTCACAAAATGTTGAAAAGTGGTCAAAAAACCACTATCCAGCATCGGATGTAAAATCATTAGACGAACTTAAAATTGTTCTACGACACCCATCTGCGACGTTTAGTATTCGAGATATAGCACTTTGTAGGCCTGACCGAGCATTTTGTACTGAAATGTATGGCGGACATGTTATTCATTAAACAACATTGACTTGCATCGTGCCCTACTTCATCGGCACAGCTACTATCGACTATTTTTAGTTGAAATGGATTGAGTTTGACCATTTTAAGCCCATTTCCTATGCCGTGCACCAACATTGTGTACCGATCAGGGAAAGTACACTACGTACGCGTTCATGGATGTCCATGTTGGTACAAGTTGCCGGTCGGGATAGCCGTTCAGAAAAACTGTGCACCGATCAGGGAACGTACAAGACGGAAGGCGCAGCCCGAGCGTACGCGTTCATAGATGTCCATGTTGGTAAACATGGACCAAAATTGTGTACCAATCAGGGAAAGTACAACACGGAGGGCGCAGCCCGGGCGTACGCGATCATGGATGTCCATGTTGATACAATCTACGTGTACGTACCTAGTTTTTGTAGGAAAAGTTGCAATTAAGTGCTTGTATGCTTAAAATGCTTATCTTAACCAGTCACCTTTTGGCCTGCCCTTTTATAACAGAAACCTAGAAAGATACTCGCGATTTTTGTGTTTTTCCATTCGCCCGGGACGACGAAATGAGCTCTGTGCACATCGTGCAGAAAACTGTTTTCTCCACGTATGTGTTGGTCCATCCACTCATATAATCACCCACATTTGTGTTCAACACGGACGACGCAGCCCGAGCGAGCGCGTTAATGTTTATGTTTGTACACACTGCTTGTACGATTCTAGGATTTGGTAATTGCGTCACAGTGCCCGATCGTCGCGGACACCATTCTTGGACAGAAGTCCTAGTACGTAGGCTTGGATATGTTTACCATACAAGGTTTACCTGGGAAACCTGGGAAGGATGCTTGCCCTCCCGTCGCGGACACCATTCTTGGAAAGAAGTCCTAGTACGTAACGTTCTTTATTGTACTTGATCAGTTTGTATTGCATTCGCTTTGTTCCATCGACTTTTGCTACTGCTCACTAAGGGGTGTTCGTTTGCGATGTGTACGATAAGCAACTGTCTATCCTAACCAGCAGTTGATCAACACTTTACACCCAAGTCATAGGAACGTAGAGTACTTTCCCTAATCGGTATACAAGTTTGGTGCACTTCTAACCTCGCCGGCACTTTATCGTTACGTTTTGTGCACAACCTAGGGACGTGGTGTAAGTTTCATGATTTTTATGTTTGATTCGGTTTATTATGATTGAAACATACGCTACGTCCCAGAAATTGGAGCTCGACTACTTTCTCCATGTGGCGCCAAAAGCTGCTGGGCAACGCCTAGCTAATGCCTCATTTGTATTTCAATTTTCATTATCAAGTTTGAAAAATACGTTAAGTCCCAGAAATCTGAACTCGAATACTTTTGCCACGTGGCGCCAAAAGCTACTGAGAAACGCCTAGCCTTTGACCCATTTATAATTTAGTTTTCGTTATTATTGTTGAACAATACGCTAAGTCCCAGAAATCTGAACTCGAATACTATGCTATTACATGTGCCGCCAAAAGCTACTGAGCAACGCCTAGGTTGATACATTTTTGGTACATGGAGTGTATGCATGCAGGCGTACTGCCGTGCTGGACCGGAAAATCGCATTTGCTACTAGAACGTAGAGTAATTCCCCTAGATAGGTGCTTTTGCATGCCTCTGATCGACGACCATGCAACGTGCGACACGCGTAGCTAGGCTTCCCCATACAAATTCCCTAGGATAGCACCAAATTGCACACTTTCAGGGGTATATTTTGGTACCGTGTACCGTGCATGGTACAAGTATCAGCAGCTCGTGCAATTTATTTTGCATCGTGTTGCGGTTGCTGGTACGTCGGGATAGGAGTGTTTCGAGACTATTGCCAAGCGTTGGTGCCATTTGGTGGATAATTAATGTTCTAGCCACAATAAACGTGCCACATAATGCCAATAAGGAAAAAGCCGTTTCCTAGGGACTTCCAGTCAAAATGTTTGCCATCAGAGCTTTCCTGTCGAGTTCAGGATCTGGGACTTAGCGTTTTTTTTTTTCACGATCCAATCCAACGACCAGATCGTGAATAAACAATACATACAACAGTGCATCCCTTTAAAGTAGGAAAAAGCCGAATTCTAGGGAGCTCCAGTCCAAAAGGTTTTCATCAGCGCTCTCCTCTCGAGTTCAAGATTTGGGACTTAGCGTTTTTTTCGCGATCCAGCCAAAAGACCAGATCGTGAAATTAACAATTAATATAACTGTACTAGTACATCCCTTCAACTGAAGCAAGTGCACCATACATGACTCGTACGCCAATCATCCATGCATATGACACGTCAACTAAGTCAACACATGATACAACTTGGACAACTGACGGGTAAGTAGGTCATCTCGTACACGACGACACATCGACCAAACCAGGTCAACACGTCACATGCACAAGACATCCTACTACCAAGGCCGACCACCTCGACACACGACGTGTTAACCGAACATGGTCAACGACACCATCATGTGCAAGGCAACCGGCCCAAACGGATCAACTTATACAACTTGTAACGAGCATGTGTGTAAGCTTACTGGTTTGGTCGGCACGTTCCTAGCATCAAGACATTCAAGTCAAGGAGGAGAAACGTCGACAAGCTCATTAGTGTTTAGTGTCCTTCTCCAACCTATGTCAAGTCACTCGGCTGACAAGGAAAAAGCATGACACATGTCCACAAATGTAAAGGAACAGTCTCCACACCAAGTCAAGTCACTCGTCTGACAAGGAAGGAGCCCGCACCAAGCTTCACCAGTATTCACCAAGTCCATTATCTGTGAAGACGGTCGAGCACAACACAAACCGGACAAGGTGAACAAAAGCTTACTACGAGTGTACTTATATGACTCACTGGTGTGGTCCGCACGGTCCTCAAATCAAGACAAGCAAGTCGAGAACGAGGCACACCGACAAGCTCACTAGTGTTACGTGTTCCGCTCCATACCGTGTCAAGTCACTCCTCTGACACGGAAGTAGCCAACTCTTGTCCACTAGTGTAAAGGAACGGTCTCCAGACCAAGTCAAGTCACTCGTCTGACAAGGAAGGAGCACGCACCAAGCTTCACCAGAGCACGGTACCACGGTCCCCAGACCAAGATGGTTAGTTACGCCATCGAGGAAGGGGCACGCGATCCCTTGCTACACTCAACTAAGTACACTCTTGCTCTCACAAGAGTATCCCCTGTGTCGACGTGGTCCTCAGACCAAGACGAGCTTGCGCACATCGAGGAAGGGGCACACGGAAAAATCACCAAGCATGGGTTGCCTGAGAGGATCGATGCGAACGCATCCCTACAACTCGCAGCTCTCAGCCTGAAGTCCCGTCGTTTGCGGGCGGTTGATAGGTGTCGAAACTAGGTATATCCACGTTGGGCAGAGCTCAAGCCAACGGCGTTCCCAGTTACGGTACTAACACGTGCAGCGAACTCCACTCATTGCGGCCTAGGTATAGCGGGATGAGACGCCGGGCTGCAGACGCAGACTCCAACGGATCTCAGAGGGTTGTAAGGCCCGCTAGCTTCCGAACACCTAATGGGTTTGAGAAGCGCTATCAGCTCGGATTGGCTACGACCTTAGAGGCGTTCAGGCATAATCCAGCGGACGTAGCGTCATACCAAAGTCCGGTCGGACTAGTATTGAGCCAGTGGTCCGTACCTGTGGTTCCTCTCGTACTGCACAGGAATTCCGTTAAGATAGCGACTATAAGCACACACCAGAAGGGTAAAACTAACCTGTCTCACGACGGTCTAAACCCAGCTCACGTTCCCTTGAAAGGGTGAACAATCCTACGCTTGGTGAATTTTGCTTCACAATGATAGGAAGAGCCGACATCGTAGGATCAAAAAGCCACATCGCTATGAACGCTTGGCGGCCTCAAGCCAGTTATCCCTGTTCAATTGACAGCGATGACGACGACGTCGTCGGAGACCGTCAAGCAGCCGATGCAGCTCCGCCTTCAGAAGCAGTGACAATGGCAGCTGAGGTGCCCCGCGTAGGGCTGACCGAAGCCGAGGCCGCAGCCGCGGTTGAGGCTGAGTTGTCCTCCCGCTAGGCCTGGCAAATAAACAACAAGAAGGAGGTGTAAAGAGGGAGGCCTCAATAGGCATAATGAAAGACACAGAACAAGGAGGAAAAATGAATTTAGGAAAAATAAATAAGAAAGGTGCGCTATGCACGGATTAAGGTTGCTCGAACGAGCATAACAACCCCCTTTAGACCCTTCGCGGGGCAAAAGGGCGGCTTATGCGAGGGTTGGGTTACAATACGATCTCACGCATGTATGAACTGTATTAAATAAAACAACCCGAATATATTAAAAAAAAGCCAGTTATCCCCGTGTGTACGCCCCCCCCCCGGTAGCGCTAGAATGCCGGGTTTGGAAATTTGGGGGAAAAATTAGCGTTTGCGGCGCTGGAAACACTCAAGTTTAGTTAAATTGGTGGTGCTGAATTGATTTAACGTGTTTTTGAGACGATTTGAGCAGTATAAAGTGTCAAAAAGTGTTTGTGTTTTTTTTCCCCATACATTTTGTATGGGAAACTTTGTATGCAAATATCTCAGTGAAAACTGCACGGATTTTGTCCGGATGTGTTTTGAAAGGTGCGCGTAGTGACGCTCTAAGTGTTGTGCGAGAAAACGGACGCGAAATCGGTGAAAAAAAACGCGAAAATAAAAAGTGTCGGGGGTGCTACCGCCGGAGCACGTGTTTTCGGAAAATGGAAATAAATAGAAAATCATGAAGTTTTGCTCCGATTAGAGTGCGGTTTTCACCGTTGTGCTAGTTTTGATGCATACAATAAGATCCAAAAAGAAAAGATTTTTTTTTACATTTCTCGGTGACAGTTGAGTGATACCCAAGCAGCAAATTTTGTTTGGGAAGCAGTTCCCAAGCAGCAAAAATTTGAATTGACCGTATGTGCTCAAAAACTGCTCGAATCTTTAAAAGTGTTCTTAAAATTATTTGAAGTGGTGTAGCGTCAGCGGGAGCTCGAATCTGCTCGATTCGAGGCGTTTGAGCAGCTCGAAAACTGCTCGAATCTTTCGAATCTGCTCGAAAAATTCGAAAAATTCGGAGAAGCTGTAGGGTGGTAGAGGGCGATATAATAAACACGAGAAAATTATTTTCTTCCCCCCCGCCCACCAGGGGGGCTTAAATTGGACCTTTTTCACCCTAAACAGCGGAGTTGAAGCGGAAATCGACATCATCGATTAGCAGATTCCCAGCTAGGCGGCGCAGCATCCCAGGGGTCATTCCGACCCCCTGGGTCATTCGACCCCCGGGGTCATTTCGACCCCTAGGGTTATTTTACCCCACCCATCGCGAACGTCGGTAATCGCGATGGAAGCACCTGGGAGATCGACCCGCTCGGGTGCTAGGGCGATGTCGGTAGACTGCCGCACCAGCTTGGTTCCCAGTTCTAAGCTGTTTGCGAACGAGCCTCGTGTTGCGCTGTCTAGGGTAAGCGCGACAGGCACTAGCAAGCCCACTGCGCAGCCAAAAGCTGCATCAGCGACACCAGCTCCGGAGCTCGAGTTGCTCAGAGCAACAATCCAACGGCTCGAGGAGCAGAACCTCGCGATGAAGGAGCAAAACGCGCAACTCCTGGAGCAGATAACTGGCATGTGCCAACTGCTTCAGGAGGAAAAGGAGGAGGCAAAGCGCCGTGAAGAAAAGCTGGAGGCGCAAATGGAGAAGCTAGCCGCTGCACATCAACGCGACCGAGATGTGCTCAACTCTCTTCTGGCGGCAAAGGTTGGTGGTGGACAACCGTCAGCTAGTTCACGTCAACCTCCAACTCCGTTGCCACGCCGATCCTCTGCGCAGCCGCAGCAGCAACAACAACAGCAGCAGTGGAACCAGTTTGAGCAGGAGCAGCCCCGCGCGTCGATGTCGCGCGCAGTCATGCCGCAGCGCAGCGAGGCATCGACAGCCATCCCCGGAGACGTCGGGCCGGAGTTGACCTTCAGCGAGGTGGTACGTCGCAGGTACCGTGGCTAGGCCACTGGCAAGCCACGCTCCCAACAGCAGCCGCAACAGCAGCAGCAGCAGCAGTCTAACCAACAGCAGCAGCAACAACAGCAGACTGGGTGGTATCAGCCGCCGCAAATGAGGCAGCAGCTACAGCAGCAGCAGCAGCAACGTCAGCCACAGCGATATGTGGTCGCAGGCTTGTCGCAACAGCAGCAGCAGCAGCATCAACAGCAGCAGCAGAAGGGTAAGCGTCCTAAGCCCGACTTGATAGAGATCTCTCCTGGTCAGAACGAGACTTTCGAGAGCGTGTCCTTGAAAATCCGTAAAGCCGTTGACGATAATGGCACACACAAGGAGTTAAAGGATTTCATTATCATGGGCCGGCGCACAGACAAGGCGTTGCTAAGACTGACGCTGGCCAGATCCGCAAACGCGACATTAATTCCCCAGCAGATCCGAACGATTATCGGCGAGGCTGGAACTTGTCGACACGTGATGGAAATGGCGGCCTTGGTAGTAAACGACATCAATCCCCTAGTCAAGGAGGAATACCTCACAGCTCTCCTTGAAAACAAGATCGAGGGTGGGGCAGGCATCGTCTCAACGAGCATTTGGCAAATGCCGGATGGCACCCAGCGGGCACGCATCCGTCTGCCAGCCAAGGCTGAAAAAGCGCTGGATGGCACGAAGTTTCGCTTGGGCTTCTGCATTTCCAGAGTGAAGATTGCTCCTCCAACACCCAAGGAGCATCTTCGCTGCTATCGATGCCTTGAGCATGGCCACAACGCCCGCGATTGTCGGTCACCTGTAGACCGACAAAATGTTTGCATCCGTTGCGGACAGGAGGGCCACAAGGTTGGAACATGCAAGGAAGAAATACGCTGCGGCAAATGCGGTGGTCCCCATGTTATCGGGGACCGGACATGCGATCGGTCGGCTACCCAATGACGCAGCTAAAAGTCCTCCAAGTGAACCTGGGTGGAGGCAGGATCGCTTAAGACCTGGTCCTGCAATCCGCCCGACAAATGGAAGTGGACGTGTTAGTTCTTTCCCACATCTATCGACCACCCGAGAACAACCCAAGATGGGCAGTTGATGCCTCCAAAAAGGTGGCAGTAGTGGCCACAGGACGATACCCTCTGCAAGGACTGTGGAGCAGTGATGTCCCCGGCCTCATAGCTGCCAAGGTGAGTGGCATTACCTTCCTCAGCTGCTACGCGCCACCCAGCCTGTCGCGGGAAGGATTTGTGGAATACGTCGAAGCAATAGAATTGGTGGCCCAATCCCACCCTCAGGTAGTAATCGCCGGTGACTTTAACGCCTGGCATGAGGAGTGGGGAAGTCGACGCAGCACTGAGCGTGGGGATGTACTGCTCGAGGCGTCCCAGCAATTGGGCGTGCTGCTGATGAATCGAGGGAATGTGGCAACCTTTGTTGGAAGCGGCGCGGCGACTGCCAGCGTTGTCGACGTGACCTTCGCTAGCTCGTCCATAGCTCAGCCGAGCACCTGGCTGGTAAGAAACACGAACAAGCGATCTGACCATACGTATATCACCTACTCGGTAGGCCCAGCGTCAGCAGACCAGCAGCGCAACCGAGGACAGTCACGTCAACGGGGCCAACGAGAGCGTTTTCAACATGCAGGCACGCGATTTAAGACGAAACAGTTCTCGAAAGAGAATTTCCTAGCCACGCTACATTGCGAGGGATTCCGAGAGAAGGCAGTCAATCACCAGGGAATGATCTCGGCAATGATATCGGCCTGCGAGAAAACCATGCAAAGGATGTCGTCGTCTTTCCCCGACCCTCATCGGGACGTCTACTGGTGGACGCCCCTGATTGCTCTTCTTAGGCAGAACTGCGAGCAGGCGAGAGATCGCATGCAGCAGACACGTGATCTACAGAACCGGAGTCTGGCTGCAGCCGAATATCGAACAGCTAGAGCTGAGCTGGATAGACCCATACGTGCCAGCCAAAAGGCCGCCTTCCAGGAATTGATCGATGCTGCCGAGGAAAACGTTTTCGGAGCCGGGTACTTAGTAGTCCTATCCCGTCTTCGCGGTGGAAGGGCCCCATTCGAGACGGAGAGAGCGAGGCTTGAAAGCATCGTGACAGAGCTTTTCCCGCAACATCCGCCCTTCAACTGGCCCCGCATCAGTTCCGAGGAGGAACAGTAACAGCCTTCAGACCAGCAGTGCCCATGGACCCGAGTCACGATCTCGGAACTCCGTCTGATAGCTAGCACCATGCCGAACAAAAAAGCGCCGGGACTCGACGGGGTCCCGAACGCCGCTGTCAAGGCTGCAATCCTTGCGTACACGGACGTTTTCCAGGCGTTGTACCAAAGCTGTCTGGAAACGGCTACATTTCCAGCACCATGGAAACGACAGCGTTTGGTACTGCTCCCCAAGCCGGGGAAACCACCGGGTAGCAGCGGGTCATACCGACCTTTGTGCATGTTGGATGCCTTAGGGAAAGTGCTGGAGAAGCTCATCCTTAATCGACTTCACAATCATCTGGAAGATCCTGCAGCGGTGAGGCTGTCAGACAGGCAGCATGGCTTCCGGAGGGGGCGATCTACAATTGGTGCCATTCAAACAGTGATCGAGGCGGGTCAGTGCGCGATGAGATTCCGCCGCACGAACGGGCGGGATAACAGGTTCCTGCTGGTCGTGTCAATGGATGTCACGAATGCCTTCAATACGGCCAGCTGGCAGGCCATCGCCACTGCACTGCAGATGAAGGGAGTACCTGCTGGTCTGCAAAGAATCGTCAGGAGCTACTTCGAGAACCAAGAGTTGGTCTTCGAGACATCCGACGGCCCAGTAACTCGGTCCATCACGGCTGGTGTTCCACAGGGGTCGATTCTCGGCCCCACCCTGTGGAACACCATGTACGATGGAGTTCTGGGCGTCGCCCTTCCGCAGGACTGCGAGATGGTGGCGTATGCTGACGACTTGGTGCTGCTGATTCCGGACATCGACGTAAATGCAGTGAAGGCTGCAGCCGAGGAGGCGGTCGCCAGTGTCTCTCACTGGATGGCTCAACACCATCTCCAGATTGCGCCGGAAAAGACGGAGTGCGTGCCGTTCGCCTATCATCTTGCACGATATTCATCGGGATGGTTTATTCCTCCTAATCGAGCTAACGACACAGATACTCTTACATCTGTGATTGAAAGTGTAAGTGCAATAGTAAACCATGCAAAAACTAATGATCTAATATTTTTGTTTGGAGATTTTAATTTTTCGGCAGTATCGTGGTCACTATCACAACAAACATTTGGTCACTCATCATCGTTCGCGCACTATGTGCCAAATTCATCATCTTCGGTCAGATCTCGGTTTTTGGATGAAATTAACGCTAGCGATCTTTATCAAATAAGCTGTATCAAAAACTCGCTTAACCGGCAGCTCGACTTAGTATTCGCAAATTTTATTGCCGCAACTTACTGCATCGATTTGCACCCCTGCCCAACACCACTAGTTTCTCCTGACCTGTACCATCCAGCCATCGATTTAACGGTTCGAATTCCAAGCACAATGCCTAATCCTACACTGACTCAAGCAAGTAGACCTAGGATGAATTTTTATAAAACCAATTTTACTTGGCTTGATGAGCTCATAACTAATTTTAATAGCCAGTTCAGAATTAGCCAGTTTAATTCTGTTGATGAAGCTTTATCGATATTTATACGCTTTCTTTTATCCTCGTTTGATTCGTGTGTACCAATTATCACACCAAAGAACGGCCCTGCTTGGTCTGACCGCCACCTAAAAAAACTTAAAAGAGCTAAGGAAGCTGCATTAAAAAAATATACGAAGTACCGATCACCTGTTAACAAAAGCATATAAAATGAAACAACTCGCTTGTACCGTAGTTACAATAAAATACGCTACGGTGGCTACTTGTCTCGGTTGAAGAAGAATTTCATCAAAAGGCCCAAAGCTCTCTGGAGTTTTCGTAAGAAACACAATAGTACAAATGTGACACCTTGTAGCATATCTGCTATACAGAACTTATTATAATACACACTATCAGCTATAGACACATTGTAACACACTTCGGAAAGCCAAATCACACTATTGCAACACATTCATTATATTACATCAGCAAATCAATCCACACCATAGCAACATACCTAGACCATACCATCCATAGAAAAAAACCATTGAGACATTTATCGAAAAGAACCGAAACGCGCAACATAAGCAATTCAAGCGTTACTGCAGCAAAGTGGACAAACAGAGAACGCATAGCAACTTATTGCTAAAAGCGCAGCGTAGGCAATGATCGACGAACGCACTCGTTATTTGGCTAGAACAGTTGAAACTTTCCAGAACCTTTGTAAAAACACTGAAAGCGCAGCATAAGCATAAATTGACAGACACCTCACTCCGATAGAATGAATAAATTGCATCTCATATCAATAACCTTTAATTAGGACAAAAACACATTCCAAAACCAATATTTCGAAACCCATTGAGTATAAATAAAACCAATTCCGACCGTGGCAAGTCAGATTCGTTCGGACTGCCAAGATAGGACGTTACGCTTCCTAAAAACTTCGTGTACCAACTTATTTCAAGAGTTTAGTTATGTCCCCCTACCCAAGGTAAGGCTTCTAAACTCCAACATTTCCAGTAAGGGAAACTCCTTCCGGGTTTCCATGATCGCCTGGACGATCAAATCAGTCCGCTTCGAATAGTTTGTTCCACCTCAGCTCATGTCAGTAAAGACTGACTCCCCGCAAAAACGGTACACGAAGGCCCCGCGTACGTTCGATCACATTACAACCTAAATCGATTTACCACAATGACCGTGCTGGTTCAACTGCTTCAGATATTTGTGATATATTTGCGTGTAGATTCGAGGAGGCATACACAATCTCAACTACTGACGACAATATTATCACCAACGCTTTGATTAATACTCCTAATGATGTCATCGACCTTAATTTAACTAATATATCGCAAGAATCTGTTCTAAATGTGCTCAAAGCAGTCAAGCCCAAAGCTAGTCCTGGCCCAGATGGTATTCCTAACATCATTCTCAGCCGATGCTGTGAGTCCATTGCGCCGATCTTCACCAAAATTTTTAATCTTTCGCTGCAACAAGGAGAATTCCCCTTTATTTGGAAGAGTTCATGGATTGTCCCCATATTTAAAAAAGGTGACAAGGAAGATGCAGCCAACTATAGAGGCATAACATCACTCAGTGCTGGAGCCAAAGTTTTTGAGAAAGTGATCCAAACAAGTTTACTCACGGCTTCATATCATTATATTAGCCCTCAACAACACGGTTTCGTTCCAAAGCGGTCGACGATTACTAACCTTGTTGACTTTACATCACAATGTCTCCGTAACATGGATAGCAGGATTCAACCAGATGCAGTTTATATGGATTTAAAGGCTGCTTTTGATAGCATCGATCACAACATCCTTTTAGCCAAGATGAATAAGTTGGGACTTGGGCGAAATTTAATATACTGGTTAGAATCGTACCTTGTCAATCGATCGTATGCTGTATCTTTCTCTCGGTGCGATTCAAGGTCTTTCATTGCATCATCTGGTGTGCCACAATGTAGCAACCTGGGTCCACTACTATTCGTACTGTTCATCAACGACCTATCGTATGTAGTACCAGCAGCGAATCATTTAATGTATGCAGATGACATTAAAATCTACATGACGATAAAAAATGACACAGACCACTCCGAGCTACAACAATACCTTCTCGATTTTCACCAATGGTGCAATCGAAACCGCTTGAGCCTCTGCATTGAAAAATGCCGAGTCATTTCATTCACACGAGCACGGGAAATTAAGAACACCAGCTACACAGTTAACGGTTTACCAATAGAACGCACTAATGCTATGAAGGATCTCGGAGTCATACTTGATTCAAAGCTGTCATTTGACCAGCAAACAGAGAAGGTGATTACCCAAGGTAATCAATTGCTTGGCATGTTGTTTCGGATAACAAGAGATTTCAAAGACCCAGTCTGCATCAAAGCGTTATACTGTGGTATTATCCGCCCGGTACTCGAATACGCCTGTGTCGTCTGGAAGCCCTCAACCCAAAGACTTTCTGAGAGAATGGAATCGATACAGCGTCGCTTATCCCGATACGCAACACGCTTGTTACATTGGCCACCTGGCAGTCAGTTACCACCTTATGAATCGCGACTTCTGCTCCTCGGACTGCAACCGCTCCACATCCGACGCCGTACCGCACAACAACTATTTGTGGCTGGTTTACTGCAAAGTAACATCGACTGTCCTTCCCTACTCCAGCAGTTAAACTTTTACGCGCCTGCTGTTCAGCTTCGCTCTCGTTCGTTACTTGCCCTGAACCGTAGTCGAACTGGATATGGATCTAGAGACCCCCTCAACTCCATGATTAGGGTGTTTAACGAAGTTCGTCATTTGTTTGATTTTGGAACCTCAGTGCAATCCTTTAAAAACTGCCTTAGAAGCGAATTATTAAGATGATCTTACTACTTATTTTAAACTAATATTAGACTTAAGAACATTCACACGGATCCATTGTTATCCATTGAACGAGTAATAAACAATTAAACAATTAAACAATCTCCAGCACGAAGAACCCCACGCAGGTCACCATAAGAGTAGGGGACGTGGAGGTGATATCTACCCGCACGATGCGTTACCTCGGGGTGACCCTTCACGATCACCTATCGTGGCTGCCCCATGTCCGAGATGTAACCACTCGGGCAAGGAAGATAGCAGATGCCGTTACCCGCCTAATGCGCAACCACAGTGGACCAAAGACCAGCGAAGCGCGACTGTTGGCCTCGGTCGCAGAGTCGGTCATCCGTTATGCTGCGCCCATCTGGCATGGCGAGGTGACGAAGAGAGAGTGTCGTCGAATTTTGGAGAGGGTTCAGCGAGTCTCAGCACGGAGGGTGGCATCCGTACCGTAAGGTATGAGACCGCCACCCTCCTTGCCGGGCTGACCCCCATTTGCCTCTTGATAGAGGAAGACGCGCGAGTGTTTGAACGTGTCAACGATCCGGGTCGGTCGATAACGAAGGCAGCCATCCGGTTGGAGGAGAGGCAGCGCACCATCACGACGTGGCAGAGCCAATAGGACGCCGAGGCCGACACGTCCAGATACACCCGGTTGACGCATCGGCTAATCCGTGACATCAGCGCTTGGCAAGGCCGGAGACACGGGGAGATGACATTCCACTTGGCCCAGGTGCTCTCTGGACATGGGTTCTTCAGAGAGTACCTGACCATCAACGGCTTTACGGAGTCCCCTGACTGTTGCAGCTGTGCGGGTGTTCCGGAAAATGCCCACCACGCCATCTTCGAGTGCCCCAGGTTTGATCGATTGAGAATGGAGTACCTTGGTGAACTGGGGCCGAACCCGGTCACGCCGGACAGTCTTTAGGACTTCCTCCTGGGCAGCCAAGACAACTGGAGCAGCTTCTGCGAGGCAGCACGTCGAATAACAACAACGCTGTAGCGCGAATGGGACACGGAACGAGAACAGCGGGCTGCTTCCAATCGCGAGGAAGCTGAAATACAACAGCAGCTACAGCGAGAGGAAGACGAACGCCGAGCTGAAGAACGGTGGCTGTGACACAACGAGGCAAATCGTGCCTACCGCCAGCGTAATAGGAGAAACCCACCTGCTCCACCGGCTCTACCAACACCCAGGGAGGCCGCTCGCCTCGAAGATGGGTGACGGAGGGTGGCCCGCTGGCGGGAACGCCAACGAATGATTCGGAACGGTGGAATCCAAATGCTACGAGCGCTGTTCAGCCATGACGCCTGGTCGAGCGAAAGTGACGATGAACCCGATGACGTCGAGCGAGGCAGACTTGATGCTGCCCAGCAGGCAGTAGCAGCCGAAGCCGAAAGAGCGGCACGCTTAAGCTAACTTTAATTAAAAGAACAACGAAAGCGTAAAAAAAAGAAAGGTGCTCCGGTACAGATATAGGGCTCCCCTTAAGGAATGAATTCAGAAGAACTGTTTGAAAAATAGAATTTTGACGAAAATAAATGGAAAGGTGCGAACGCACGGCTAGAAGTTAGGCTCCCTATGAGCAACACGACCACCCTTAAATCCCTTCACAGGGTATAAGGGGCGGATTATGAGAGGGCTGGGTTTTTTCGATGCAAAATATGATCAATAAAAATCCACTCGGTAAAAAAAAAGCCAGTTATCCCTGGACTGTTGTTTGGGTAGTCGACCAGCAAGCACACGTGTAAACACGCTCCGACAAAATTGTGCAAAAAAGTGTGTAAAACGGCCGCGGAACGCTCTGAAACCCTCAAAATCGTGTTTAGAGCACCCAATTTACCTTTAGAAAGTGTTATCCGGTCAAATTGCGGTGATTTTTTGCGAACTTGAAAAATCGTGTTGTTCTGTGTATATGTGCCTTCCCCCCCCCCCCCCACCCTACGGTAGCGCTCGATATTCGGGTGTGGAAAAATTGTGCAAAAATGTGTGATGTCGGCGCCGGAAACACCCGATCATGGATCATTCGATGCTTCTTAATCGATTGAAAGTGTTTTCGAGACGTTTTGAGAAGTTTTAAGTGCATAAAAGTGTGTGTTTACATCCCCATACAATTTGTATGGGGAACTTTGAGTGCAAAAATCGGAGTGAAAAACGCACGGATCCGTGCCGGATGTGTTTTGGAAGGTGCGTGCAGTGACGCTGAACGTGAATTGTGAAAAAACAGAACTAAAATCGGTTGAAAAACGCAGAAAAAAAGTGTTATAAAGTACAGAACAAAGTGGGTTTGACAGGTGACACCCCTGTAACAAAATTTTGTGACAGGCGCTACCCCTGTAACAAAATTTGAATTCCTCGACTAAGTGACGGTTGGCCGCGTGGCCGAGGTGGCCGAATCTTCGTGACATTTTCAGTGGTGGTAGAGTGTGAATCGACAAACACGGGAAAATTATTTTCCCCCCTCTCCCCCTCTCGCGTGCCTTCCCACAGGGATCGGAATAAAGTAGGGTGCCCGAAAATTCCCATAATTGGCAGGGTGGTAGAGTTCGACCCCGGGAGCTTGGGAAAATTATTTTCCCCACTCCCAGCCTCCCCCTTCCCGGTGAAAATTGTCTAAAGTGAATAACTAGGTTCAAAAAGGGTGTAAAAAGCGGGCAGTGCCATTTGGACGTAAAAACGTGCCGGGAAAATTCGGGATTGGTGCGGATCCATTCCTCACGTGAGCGACGCACCCTCTCGCAACGCAGCAACGTCAGCCACAGCGACAGGCGGTCGCTGGCTCGCAGCAGCAACAGCAGGAGCGTATGCAGCAGCAGCAGCAACAGCATAAGCGAAAGCCGAGGCCCGATATCACAGAGGTGTCACCCAGTGAAGGCAAAACCTGGGATGGCATCTACAATAAGGTGCGCAAAGCCATCCGTCTCGACCCTGTCTCCTGTGACATGAAAGGGCATATCAAGCAGGGTCGCCGAACCCATGCTAGGCTGCTACGCATGGAGCTTAGTAAGATGGCAAATGCTCCACTTTTGCTGGATGGCGTCCGAAAGATCATCGGTGTTGCAGGCGTAAGTCGGCTTGTCACCGAAATGGGTGAGCTGCTCGTGGTCGACATCGATCCCCTTGCCGCGGAGGAGGACATCATTGCTGCCCTCGATGAGAAGATTGGCGCAAGTGCTGGAGTAGTCTCCGCCAGCATTTGGGAACTCCCGGATGGATCGAAGCGAGCACGCATCCGGCTACTAGCGAAGTCAGCTCGTCAGTTGGAAGGAGTCAAACTGTTCCTGTGCGACTGCGTTAGCAAGGTACGTGCAGCTCCTCCAACCCCTTCAGAGCGACAGCGTTATTTCCGCTGTCTGGAGATGGGCCATATTGCTTCGAACTGCCGTTCCATCGCAGATCGGCAGAATTTGTGCATCCGTTGTGGACTAGACGGACACAAAGCACGATCCTGCCAAAATGAGGCGAAGTGTGCACTGTGTGGTGGCGCTCACCACATAGGCCACAGTGAATGTGCTCGTTCGGCTCAGCGATGTTTCCGGCCCTGAAAGTCTTGCAGGCGAATCTGGGCCATGGCCGTGATGCCCAGAACCTGGTGCTGCAAGCTGTCAGAGAGGAGAAAGCAGACGTGCTCATCCTCTCTGATGTTCTGCGCCCACCAGAAAACAACGGCCGGTGGGCATTCAGCAGTTGCACGACGGTAGCCGTGGTAGCTGTCGGTGAGCTACCAATTCAGCGCGTGTGGTGCAGCGAAGCTCGGGAGCTGGTAGCAGCGCATTTTGGCGGAGTGACCTTCATAAGCTGCTATGCTCCACCAAGCCTCAATCTCTCCGAGTTCGAGCGCTTCTCGGATGCTATAGAACTCGAAGCCTTCTCCCACCCTCAAGTCGTTGTCGCCGGCGATTTTAACGCCAGACATTAGGAGTGGGGCAGTCCGAGGACTTAAGACCACGCGGAAGAGTTGCACGGAATGGTGGAGCAGCTTGGCCTGAGCGTGATAAACCAAGGTCGAGAATTCACGTTCGACGGCAATGAGGTAGCTCCCCCGAGCATAGTTGACTTGGTGTTCGCGAGCCCGTCGATTGCTCGCCCTGATAGGTGGGTCGTGAGCACACGCTACACCGCATCAGACCACCGCTATGTCCTCTACACCGTGGGAGGAACACCAGCATCGCCCGAGCAACTGCAGGACCAACAGCAGCCAGCGCAACAGTCGTCTTCGCAGCAGCAGCAGTCATCTCAGCAGCAGCAGCAGCAGCAGTCAACAGCAGCAGCAGCAACATGAGCGGCAATCGTCGTCGCAGCAGGGTGCTTCCTCAAGCCAGAGGCGTGTGCGTCACGCTGGCCGTAGATGGAAGACCTCGCAGTTTTCTGCTACCTCATTCCTCGAGGCGCTGTTCGCTGCGGAATTTGCTCAATGTGCAACGAGCCAGGAGGGTATGATCGCAACCATGTTAAAGGCTTGCGATGAGACAATGCAGCGGGTTACCCGACTGCACCAAGACCCGCATCGGAACACATTCTGGTGGTCTCCCCTCCTGGCTCGCCTGAGGAACAACTGCGAGGTTGCCCGTGACCGGATGCTGCAGACGGCTGATTTGGAGGAACGCAGCATAGCAGCAGCTGAGCACAGGACAGCAAGGGCGGAGCTCAGTCGAGCAATTCGAGCTAGCAAGCGGAACTTGTTCCAGGAGCTAATCGAAATTGCAAAAAAGAATGCGTTCGGGGCAGGATACCGTGTCGTCATGTCTCAGCTCTGGGGCAGTCGGATGCCGTCGGAAGCGGACCGGGACATCCTCGAACGCATTGTGTCCGACCTCTTTCCTGAGCATCCGCCTTGTGACTGGTCGCAGCTGAGCAACGCTGGAAACGACGAGGAAGCAACAACTACGGCGGGCATAGCACCTGTAACTGACGACGAGCTGTTACTTATCGCGAGTTAGATGGCGAACCGCGAAGCACCAGGGCTCGATGGCATCCCGAATGCAGCGGTGAATACGGCAATCACCATGTTCCCTTAGGTCTTCCGGGTCCTGTACCAGGACTGCCTCAACCGCGCTACGTTCCCGGCGCAGTGGAAGAGGCAAAGACTGGTGTTATATTATTATTATTATTATTATTTATTAATCTTCAACGGGCCGTATGGCCTAATTAAGATGTAACAGTTCAAAAAAAAAAAAACATAGCAAAAACAAGATTTGCATCGCAATTCACTGCGGCCACGGCAAAAGCCGGAGACGTTCCTTGAAGCACTGAGTTGAGATGTCGAAGTCGAAGCAATCCGAGACAGTGTTGAAGACAGCCGACATGCGGAACATAGGGTCAGACCGACCAGCACTGGAACGGGGTTGAGCGAGCCGTAGAGTTTCTCTAGACCTAAGTGTTCGGGATGGTGCATAGATATCGACTCGATGCAACAAAGGCGATGAGTCGATAGAGCCATTTAGCAATCCAGCGATGAAAGAGCACTGTGCATTGCGTCTTCTAACCGAAAGAGGTTCAAGGCCTAGAAGACGGCACCGCGCAGCATACGGAGGAAGATTATTGCGATCCTGCCAGGGAAGTAGGCGTAGGGCATATCTCGTGAGCTTACGTTGAATCGCCTCAAGTCGAGCAATTGAAGAAGCGGTAGTTGGGCTCCAGACTACGCACGAATATTCCAGAACCGAACGAACGATACAGTTGTACACAGCTTTGATGCACATGGGGTTACGGAATTCATTAGTTGTCCGGATAACCACGCCAAGTAATTGATTTCCTCTGGCTACAACGTCATCGATATGCTGTTTAAAGTTCAAACTAGAGTCAAGCAGAACGCCCAGGTCTTTGGCATGATTCTGTCGATTAAGTGCAGTGCCGTCCATGAAGTAGGTCCCAGTCACTGGGCTCCTGCATCGACTAAAAGACACACAGTAGCATTTCTCGATGCAGATAGTCAGTCCATTACGCTTGCACCACGAACAGAAAATTTCGATGCAGTCTTGCAGGAATGTACAATCACCTGTGTTGTGAATAGGCGCAAAAATTTTTGCGTCGTCGGCAAACAGACTTATACTGTCGGGAGGTAAAGCGAGGGTAACATCGTTGATAAACAATATGAAGAGAAGCGGGCCAATATTGCTTCCTTGTGGCACACCCGAGCTGCTGACTATTTCTTTGGACATGTGCTTTTCAATTTTCACGATGTATGTGCGATTAATTAGGTACGACTTAAGCCACTGTGCGAGCGGGCTGGGAACTCCTAGCTTATCGAGTTTAGCGAGAATAATTGCGTGCGGAAGAGAGTCGAATGCTGCTTTTAGGTCTGTGTAAATTGCATCGACTTGAGCTCCGGCATCAATTTGACTAGTGCAATAGGTTACAAATTCAACCAGGTTCGTGGTAGTCGACTTTTTTGGCACGAATCCATGTTGATACGGACTTAGGTAGCTGCGGCATGCATGTAGCAGATTTTTGTATATCACTAGTTCGAACACCTTGGCAATGGCACACAAAGATGTAATACCCCGGTAGTTGATGGCATCTGTCCTGTCGCCCTTTTTGTAAATAGGAACCATTCAAGATTTCCTCCATGCTTTGGGAAAGTAGCCATTGGCTAGCGATGCATTGAACAATTTTGCAAGGATAGGTGCTACTGTCGTTTGACAGCGTTTCAGCACGGTAGAAGGAATTCCGTCGGGTCCAGGAGCGAAGGAAGGCTTTAGTTGCGCTAGGGCAGATAAAACGATCTCACTGTCGATGAAAGGAGTGCTCATGTTAATTGCTCCAGCCGGAGTGTTGACGAGAGCAGCATCAATGGTATCGGTATCATTCATGGCCGGTGAAAAGCAATCTGCGAAGCGATCCGCGAAGAGATTGCACATTTCATTAGTGTTGGCACTTGTTGCTCCTTTGTACGTAATGGATTTCGGTGTATGCGTGGATTTTGTTTTGCTGTTGTAGAAGCGCCAAAACGAGTCAGGCCACCTGCAGAGGTTACGTTGAATTTTACTCAAATATCTGCGATATCGAAACCTGTTATAGCTGCAGTATAAAGAGTGCGTGTCAAAGTAGATCGAGCGAGATCTTTGGCAGGGGCGCGTTTGGTAGTGACGATAAGCAGCTCTTTTTACACGTTTGAGTCGTTTGAGTGTGCGGTCCGCCCAGGGGGGGGTTAGGTTTAGGACGCTGAACTGGGACGCATACAACAAAGGCTTGCAGCATGAAGGACGAGAATGAACATACTGCCTCGTCAAGTGAAATAAAATTGGAACAATGAAAGCTATTGTTAAACATTGATATCATGTCGTTCAGTTTCACATAGTCAGCTTTAGCAAAGTTATAACGATAAAATGCGGTTGTCGTCGAGTTTTGTCGAGTCGTCGAATTGCGTCGGGTCGACGAGTTAATACGTATATTGAAGTCTAACGCCGGATGGTAGGAGTCAAGAGGTACAAGCGGAACAACACTTGGAAAGACAGGCGAACACAATTTAGCTGCAGCATTGTTAGCGTAGAGCAGGTCAAGCATGCGTCCGTGCGAATTATTGATGTGATTAAGTTGCACTAATCCGTTAAATTTAAATCCACCCACAAAGGTGTTGTTGGCCAGTGAGCGCGTAGTTGGTTCATTGTGCGTGATTGATGAGTATGCTGGCGAGGACGAAGGATCAGCTGTGGACCAGCTTATGCTAGGCTGATTGAAATCGCCAATACAAACAGCAGATCCGAAGGTTTCAGTGTGAGAGTGAAGCCGCTGATACAATCATGTAGAGAGCGAAGAGTCGATATCTCGGAGCTAAGCTACGGTGGAATGTATACTACCATGACGTACAGATGTGCGTTATTGCAGGTGACGCGCACACAAATATACTCGAGAGAACGATCACGGGAAGGTAATTCTATCGACTCGTATGCTTTAGAAACGGCTAGCAAAACACCACCACCGCGAGAGCTAGAGCCGCTGAGAGAGCGATCACATCGGTAAACAGAGAAGTTGTTGTTGAAGAGAAGAGCAGATGGAATGTTGTCAACAAGCCAAGTTTCCGTGAGGGCGATGAGATCGAAGTCAGCCTCCGATACAGCTAAGTGAAATTCTTTTGTTTTAGTACGCAAACCTCTAACGTTTTGATAATAGCAGCTTAAATACTCAGCGGTAGTGTTGTCATTGTGGCGGTTGGATAAAGCGGGTATACGGTAGGTCAATTGAGCTGCGTTGTCAGAGCATGAGGCTTGGCGTGTTTGTTGCGTGCAATGAGCGGAATTTCGTCTAGTTGAGAAAAAAGCGATCGATTGTAGACTGGTGTAGGTGCGGAGATGAAGCACGGTGGTTTTGGGACGGTCCAGAAACAAGTGTTGAGTTGGGTGCTTCCAAGGTATCATTCACCGGGGGGTGACACTGTTGTGATGATGTTGTTTCAGGACCAGGTGGAGTAGACGTGCGTGCGGCTAATCGGTGAGTCGTTGTTGGTGTGCGTGTAGTGTAGCGGTGTTCAGTACTAGTAGCTGGTGTGCGTGTTGTAAAGCGGTTTCGGGTGGCTATAGGAGATGAGGTTTGGTGGTCGTGTTGACGGGATTGAAAAAACTCACGTACACCGATACCGACGGGCCAGGTGGATGGTGTGAGTGCTGTGTCTCGAAGGATGGCCGGGACTATCACTTTGAACGAAAGCCAATTCATGCTGTCCACAATAACCTCTCTTCTTAGCAGGCAATATGCTGTAACGTCATCGGTGGCTAAGCGACGCTTTACAGAAGCGACCACTTGTTCCACAGTGACGGCCGTTGATAAGCGGGATAGGCGGATCCAGATCCTATCTGTGAATGGCTCACGAGGTGCAGCTTGAAGCGGTGATGATAACGGATCGGTTCCCACCAGTTCATGCGGTTGTGTAGGTGCCGGCTGGACGGCAATCGTGGTGTTGGTGTATGCGTTTGGCGATGACGTGGCACAAAGGATGTTGCCGCGACTGTTTACAATTTTGTTTACACCAGGAGATGCCGAATCCTCGATTATACGCCTCCACTTTCTACCAGTAGCTGGTCGAGGATCAGAGTTCCGATTGTGAGGCGTGGATGCAGTTTGAAGGAGGGTAAAACCACTGCGAACTTCGGCGACAATAGGCTCAACGAGCTTGCCAATAGCTGCTACAGCTGAGTTGAGGGCGGCTTGGAAACCGACCTGGGCGCCTATTTCTTTTACCGAACGGCAGCGCGGATTTTTAAGCATGTTAGTGCAGCCAATGCAGCTCCAGTGCAGGTCGACATTGGACAATACTGCGTCAATCAGCTCGGGGGGCAATTTGCAACAGCCGCGGTGGAACGTAGCGTCACAATATGCACAACTGATGATGCAGCCGGTGGCCTCTAGCGGTTCAGCACACGAGAAGCAAATAGCCGCCATCGCGAAATCACGCGTAATCACAGCACAACACTGCTAAGCCGAGCAGGAAAAAACAGCAGGAAACCACAGTTGTGATGCAACTAAACAATTCGCCAAGACGAAGCGATGATGTTAAACAGTTTAATAGTCCGTAGAAAAGGCAACAATGCGATGCGACGCAGAAAACACAAGAGAATTATTGAAAAATCACGGAGCGCGACGGAAATGCGGCCGAACAATTAAACGTCAAACGTCAATGTCAAACGTCGGTGTTGCTGCCGAAGCAGGGGAAGCTTCCGGGAGAGAGCAGCTCGTACGGACCCCTTTGCATGCTCGACGCACTGGGGAAGGTACTGGAGCGCCTCATTTTGAACCGCCTCAACGACCATCTCGAGGAGCCGTCTTCACCCCAACTGTCGGACCGGCAGTTCGGATTTCGTCGAGGACGATCGACGGTGAGCGCCATTCAGCGCGTTGTTGAGGCCGGCCGCACCGCCATGTCGTTTGGGCGAACGAACGGCCGGGATAACCGTTTTCTGCTTGTTGTGGCGTTGGACGTGAAGAACGCTTTCAACACGGCCAGCTGGCAATCCATTGCCAGCGCCCTTCAGGCAAAAGGTGTCTCAATCGGCCTCCAACGAATGCTACGAAGCTACTTCGAAGATCGTATGCTGTACTTCGACACGAGCGAAGGCCCCGTCGTACGGCATGTTACCGCCGGTGTTCCACAGGGGTCCATTCTGGGCCCCACTTTGTGGAACATAATGTATGACGGTGTGCCGCTACCTCCCGGCGTCGAAATAATTGGCTACGCGGATGATCTTGCGCTGCTGGTTCCTGCTACCACCACGGACGAGGTACGCGCAAGAGCAGAGGAGGCCGTTGACCAGGTCCAACGTTGGATGTAACAGCACGTTCTGGAGTTTGACCCAGCTAAGACTGAAGCCGTCCTGATCTCGAGCAAGAAGACTCCACCGCAGGTGACATTTCGCGTCGGTGACGTGGAAGTCCAGTCTTCTAGGAGCATCAGGTACTTGGGCGTGTAGCTCCAAGATCACCTGAAATGGCGAGACCATGTCACCAAGGTCACGGAAAAGGCGTCACGTGTGGTGGCAGCTGTAACGCGCCTCATGCAGAATCACAGCGGCCCCAGGACGGCCAAGTCAAGGCTGCTGGCGTATGTGGCAGAATCGGTGTTGCGGTATGCTGCTCCCGTCTGGGCTGAGGCAACTCAGGTGCGAGAGTGCCGACGGATGCTGCAACGAGTACAGCGAAAAGCCGCCATCAGGGTGGCTCGGGCATTCCGTACCGTCAGGTATGAGAAGGCCACCCTGCTCGCTGGGCTCGTACCGATATGCCACCTCATCAACGAGGATGCTCGGGTCCATCAACAACTCCTTGTTCTAGACCGTGCTGCAACGAGGGAGGACATCCGGGCAACGGAGCGGCAGCACACCATCGACTGCTGGCAGGGGAATGGGATGCCGACGCACTGCAACAGGATGCTAGCCGGCACACGCGGTGGACGCACCTTGTCATCCCATCGGTCGGTGACTGGCAGTCTAGGAAACATGGAGACATGACTTTCCGTTTGGCGCAGGTTTTGTCCGGACACGGATTTTTCCGTGACTACCTGTGCCATAACGGATTCACGTCGTCCCCAGACTGCCAGTTGTGCGTCAGCGTCCCAGAGACGACGGAGCACGCCTTCTTCGAGTGTCCACGATTTGCTGCAGTACGTCAGGAGCTACTCGGCGAGGGGGGTCCAGACCCTGTCTGTCCTGACACCCTCCAGCGGCACTTGCTACGCGATGCCGAGAGCTGGAGCCGTATTTGCGAAGCTGCTAAGCGGATAACGGCCCAACTGCAGCAAGCGTGGGACGAGGAGCGGGCAGCATTGGCGGCCAACGTCATCGAGCACCAAAATGATGACGTAATACAGTTAGAGGCGCCGAAGTGCGACGGGCCCGAAACGAGCGACGCAACGCCAACCGGCGAGCAGCAACAGCACGTCGGCGGGAAGAACGTCGAGCTGGACTTCCCCCAACCCCACCAGCTTCACCACGGACCGCTCAGCGACGCGCAGCGCTTCGTGAACGTCAAGCGCGGTTCAGGGAGAGGAGGCGAAACCGTCATCTTCCCGGGGTGTCCAGCCGGGTAAGAAGCGATGACGATGACGGCCGAGCAATCGCGGATCACGCTGACAGACCGTCTCGTGGGGCATCGCAACAGGTGGAGGAGGCTGCAGCAGTAGCCACAGACGGTGGCCTTAGCGCTGCTGAACAAGCGGTGGCGGTAGAGGCGGAAGTTGCCTCCCGCTAGACTCGCAGCGCTATAATAGAAGCAGCGAAGGCTGATACGGCAGACTCCAATTGGAGTAGGATAAGAGTTAAAGAATTTCAATCTGAATTTGAATTGAATTTAAATAAAATTGGAAGGTGCACAAGCACGGATGTAGACTGCCCGAACATGGCTAAGAACCCCCTTCAGGGAAAACCCTCGCGGGTATGCATTGTAGGGGCGGGTGAGGGATTCTGAAAAATAAAGAATTCCATTTTTATAAAAAAAAGCCGGTTATCCCTGTGTGTAACGCTCGAGCTGTCGTCGTGAGCGGACGTGTTTCCGTCGAGCTCCGTACTCAAGTGTGATCGATATGTATGCAGTGTGCATAATCGACCGTATATGTGAAATTCGAATCTGGTGAAAAACGAAAATGTCGAATAATTCGAAAAGATATCGAACTTTATGAAAAAAATTTATTGATAAGTCGCGGAGCCGCCGTCCCCTGGCCGTGTGCAAAAATTTTTTCAAAAAAGTTGATAAATAAAAAAGTGACTGTGCACGTGGTTTTTCCGCAATAACTTGGTGAAAAATTGTCGGATTCGCCCCATCAAAGTTTTAAATGGTGCGGGACGATAAAACCTTTTGATCGATACCCATATCGGTTTAGTGAAAAAGTGGAAAATATATTAAGAGTTTTACAACTTTTTTAAGTGTTTTCTCAAAATATTTCGAAAAGTGTTGAGGTGAGCGTTACACAAACAACACCATCGTGTGCGTGGCGAAAATACCTTTCTGGCGAGTGGTCGGATTCCCAGATTAGTTGAAAAACATAAAAAGTTTTGGAGGATTGAAGTTTTGACTTAGTTAAGTAAAGTGCAAAACTTCCATAACTTTGGGAAATCGAGTTCTAGGCGCCAGATCGCCTTCATTTCCCACGAATAGTGTAGAAACTTGCACGCTCTTTCAAACTAAGTGTCGATTGGCCCGATCGGGGCAAAATCCACCGAGTTGTGCAACTCTAAAAATTCGTGAATTGTTTAAAAAGTGCTAAAGTTTTGGCGGAAACTTTGTAGTTGCACCACGCAAAACTACTTGACCGATTTCAATAAAAATTGATATCTGAGTCGGGGCCAAGGAGTTGAACAAAGTGGCGTACCCAGTTTTTTGGAAAAGTGTATAAAAAAGTTAGTGAACTTCTTGAGTGGCAATTTTGCTAACTTTGCGAAAAGTGAACGGATTTTCGCAAACGAAGTTTTGTTAGAAGCGTCTTGGCGAGACAAACTCAACGACGCATCGAGTGTCCGCGCGAAACGAAACCCGTCGATGTTATCGTAAGTGCAAAAAGTGTTTATATAAAATACTTAAGTGCTTTAAAAAGTTGTGAAAAGTGATCGGATCTTCATGAAAAATACGTCAAAAGACGGGCGCTGACGAGCTCCGTCCAACAGTGAAAGTTTTATGAAAATCCGTGAAAAACTACGACCAGGATCGCGGGTGGTAGTTTTTCGTATAGGAAAGTGTACATAACATACGGTTGGCACAGACGTGTTTGTTCAAAAGTTTGTCCTTGTTCGACCTTGGCACGTGCCGGCCGGGCTTGGTCGAGAAATCTTGCCCCCCCCCCTGGACCAACGGTCAACGGCTGTGACGTCAGCGACTGCCCCCCCTCGACCAACCAAAGTGGGTATAGGGACTAGGTGGGCTTATAGGTTTGGCGGGAAGGCCATATTGGACGAACGAATGACAGGAGGGGATTCGATTGTGATACGTAGTTTTTCACCTACACTACGACACATCAACCAAAACAGCCATTGGAATTCACACGCATACATCAACAAATGATCGAATCCCCTCCTGTCATTTCGTTTTCATTTTTCTACAGCACGGCTGTCAAATTGTTCGGGATAAGCCCACCTGTATAATGAACCCACTTTGCGACCAACGGTCATCTACTGTGACGTCAGCAACGGTCGTACGGGGCGTGACGTCACAAGCATACAGAACAAACACAAAAAGTGCAAAAAGTCGGGAAATTGTTGACCGATCTGGAAAATTTTTGTGGCAAAATCGCGGAGCCGCCGTCCTCTGGCCGCATGCCAAAAATTTTCCGGAAAATCGGGAAAACAAAAAAGTGAGTGTGCACGCGCTTCAACGTCAAACGGCGGGGCCGTGAAAGACCATTCCGCCGGTGTGTGAAAATCGTGGATCGGAAAAGCGTGTGAGAAGTTACAAGCGATATTCCACCAAAAATTGTGTTTTTCCGGAATAACTTTTCCGGGAAAATCAGGAAAATTCAGTGGACATGTGATACAGGTGCGCGGGGAAATTCGGCTTGTCTGGACTACCCGGACGTCCAAATCAGTGCAACAGCGAACAGTGCACTTTTCAAATTTTGGGACGTTTAACTGCACCACCAATGTACTAGAGGGCGCCACCTGTCAAAATTAAAACTGGTCTATCTCCGGAACCACTTGTCGGATCCGGACGAGCAAGTGCTCGCTGGAATCAGCATCGCCCCGGCTATCTGCCTGTGTTGCCATCGTGGCCATTTTTGGCCTTTCCAGGGCGGCCAGTTTTGACAGGTGGCCAAAATCTCAACCGTGCACCACTCCGGAACGGGTAGCCCGAGCCAATCGGGCAAGTGTTTGCTGACATTGGCTTTGGCCCGGCTACCCAGCAGTGTGGCCAGCATGGTCAAAAACGCTTGCGGCAGTGTTGCCAGTTTTGAGTGTAGTGCATCGCTTCGTATCGCGCGTTCAACGCAGAGTGCGACGGGCTGCGTTCATACCCTCGTATTAAGAGGTGCGCGTACGAACGGGAAAGTGAAACAAAACGCAGGGGATGGGTGACGAGGCCCAACCCTTGCAAGTGAGTGCGCCGTACCAGCTGCGGTCCAGAAAAAGGTCGGTAGTGGCGACGCAGCCATTGGCGATTGAGCGCCCGGCAACGCCGATGATGGAGTTGTGCTACTCCAGCGATGACGACGAGCTGAATAGCACCATCATCGCGATGCCGGAGCCCACGTTGGAGTGTGAGGCAGCGGAGGCGGCCATGGACTTGGAGCCACCAGCAGCAGCACAGCCAACACCAACGGCATCTCCTGTCCCGGGCAACGTGGTTGTTGCTGGGCCCATCGACGCGGGAAGTTGTGCCTTGCTGATGGCACAGCTCCAAAGCATCGGCGCCCAGCTAACGGCGACGCTGGAGGAGCTGCGACTTTGCCGCGAGGAAAACCCGGCACTTCGTCGCGAGAACGAGTTGCTGCTCACGGGCACTCGTTCGGTGCTTGAGCTGCAGACTGCAGCGAACGCAACCCTGCAGCAGTCGTCGGGACAAGGTGGAAACCGGGAGACGGCCCGGAAGCGCCAGCAACGGCTGAGGCGGCGAGAGCGGGAACGACAGCAGCAACAGCAGCAGCAGCAGCAGCAGCAGCAGCAGCAGCAGCAGCAGCAGCAACGCCAGCAGCAGCAGCATTGTCAGCAGCAGCGTCAGCAGCAGCCGCAGCAACAACAGCAGCAGCAGCCGCAGCAGCAGCTTTGGACAACGG
The DNA here is from genome assembly GCF_943734685.1 of Anopheles coluzzii. Classification (NCBI taxonomy): domain Eukaryota; kingdom Metazoa; phylum Arthropoda; class Insecta; order Diptera; family Culicidae; genus Anopheles; species Anopheles coluzzii. The sequence continues at coordinate 26,692,923 of NC_064669.1, forward strand.
TGGTAAGAGGCCGCCCGTCCCAGCGGCATCGTCAACCGCAGCAGCAGCAGCAGCAGCAACAGCAGCAAGGTGAACGCTTTGTTCCACCACAGCTCCGGCAGCAGCGACAGCAGCAGCAGCGCCCGCAGCAGCAGCAGCAGCAGCAGCCGCACCAGCAACAGCAACAGCGTCCGCAGCAACAGCGTCAACAGCAGCAGCGACCTCAGCAGCAGCGATCACAGCAGGGAAGCCGGCCAAGCCCGAGCTCATTGAGGTTTCGCCCAACGAAGACCAAGACTGGGAGAGCCTTCTGCTGCTTGTGCAAACGGCAGTCAGGACTGACGAGCGGTACAAGCCGCTCAAGGACCACGTCGTCCTGGGTCGCCTTACCAGCAAGGCGTTGTTGCGTCTTACACTGAGTCGCAAGGCGAACGCACAGTATATGCTGCAGCAGGTTCGTGCCATCGTGGGCAGTGCTGGAGTGTGCCGGCACGTCACGGAAATGGCGTCAGTCATCGTGCATGACGTTGACCCGGTAGCGCGAGAAGAGGACCTAACTTCGCTGCTTGACAGCAAGTTCGAGTCGGGAGCGGGCATCGTCTCAATCACTTTGACCAAGATGACCGACGGCACCCAACGTGCGTATGTGCGACTGCCCGCGAAGTTCGCGAAGGAGCTGGAGGGCACCAAAATCAAGCTGGGCTTTTGCGTAAGCAAAGTCAGAGCCGCGCCACCGACTCCTCGAGAGCGTGTGCGCTCCTATCGCTGTCTCGAGCTGGGTCATTGGGCCCATGACTGCCGTTCACCCGACGACCGGCAGAACATGTGCATACGCTGCGGCGTTGTGGGGCACATGGCAAAGGACTGCACTTCTTCGACGAAGTGCCTCAAGTGCGGTGGTCCACACACAATTGGACACCCCGACTGCGCCCGGTCGGCCTTGCAATGACCCCACAACTGCGAGTAATGCAGGTGAACTTGGGCAGAGGAGAGAGGGCCCAGGACATTGCCCTCCAAACTGCCCGAGAAAAGAAAGTGGACGTGCTGCTGCTGTTGGAGCTGTATCGACCGCCTGCCAACAACGGTAGATGGGCCTTCGACTGTTCGAAGAAGGTTGCCATCGTCGCAACTGGGTCTCTTCCTCTCCAGAGGATTTGGTGCAGCAACACACCGGGACTCGTCGCTGCCGAGATAGGCGGCACCACTTTCCTCAGCTGTTACGCTCCACCTCGTCAGCCCACCGACGAGTTCGAGCGCTTCATTGAAGCAGTACAGCTCGAAACGCTTACCCATTCACAAGTCGTCATTGCCGGCGACTTCAACGCCTGGCATGTGGAATGGGGAAGCGAGCGTAACAGCGAGAAGGGAGAAGAGCTGCTCAGTGCCATCCAGCAGCTAGACCTGGTTGTGCTAAATCAGGGCACGACGAGCACCTTCGACGGCAACGGAGCGGCAACAGCGAGTATCGTTGACGTGGCGTTTGCGACACCAACCATCGCGCAGCCGGGAACGGGGAACGTGTGCGGTGATTACTCGTACTCCGACCACCGGTACATCACGTACACTGTTGGCACCACAGTTCCTGTCGTAAACGAGCCCTCATCACCACGGATGAGACATCAGGGGCGCATTCGACACGCGGATCGGCGGTATAAGGCGACGCAGTTCTCGCAGCGAGCCTTCCGAGCGCGGTTCTCAGATCGGGCGGTCAGTCTCGAACGCATGGTTGAGATCATGCTCGCCGCGTGTGACAAAACGATGCAGCGGGTTACAACGTCGCATAGTGACCCCCATCGTGACCTGTTCTGGTGGACGCCGCTGCTCAGGCTGCTGCGAGAGAACTGCGATCGCGCCCGCGATCGGATGCTTCATACCAGTGATCTTCAAGAGCGGAGCATTGCCGCAGCGGAACATCGCACAGCGAGGGCGGAGCTGGGGAAGGCGATAAAGGCCAGCAAGAGGAACTCGTTCCAGGAGCTGATCGATATCGCCGAGGAGAATGTGTTTGGAGCCGGATATCTCGTCGTTCTGTCCCACCTCCGTGGTGGACGGACGCCACCCGAGACGGAGCGGGACAGGCTCGAACACATCGTGTCCGATCTCTTCCCCCAGTACCCGCCCCTCGTCTGGCCAGAAGCGGCTACCATCGAGGGAGAGGAGCAGTCAGGAGCGGTTACAGCAGTGACGGACCAGGAACTCCAGTTCATCGCGCGCCGCATGGCCAACAAAAAGGCCCCGGGACTCGACGGTATCCCGAACGCGGTGGTGAAAGCAGCCATCTTGCAGCACACGGGGGTTTTCACAGCGCTGTACCAGGACTGCCTCGTTAACGGCACGTTTCCTGCAGCGTGGAAGAGGCAGCGCCTTGTACTCATCCCGAAGCCAGGAAAACCCCCCGGAGAGAGCAGCTCGTACCGGCCCCTGTGCATGTTGGATGCACTGGGCAAGGTGCTTGAGCGCTTGATCCTGAACAGGCTGCACGAGTTCCTGGAAGATCCAGATTCACCGCGACTGTCGGACCGGCAGTATGTTTTCCGCAGAGGGCGCTCGACCATCGGTGCTATTCAGAGGGTTGTTGAGGCCGGCCAGCGTGCGATGTCGTTCGGTCGCACGAACCGACGTGACAATCGGTTCCTCCTAGTTGCTGCGCTAGACGTAAGGAACAGGCACAACCAGGTGAAAGCTGCTGCGAAACAGGCGATATCAACAGTGATGGAATGGATGGCTCGACACCATCTCGAGTTTGCGCCGGCGAAAACGGAAATGGTGGTCATTTCCAGCACCAAAGCCCCGACGCGGATCACCGTCCGAGTAGGCGACGTGGACGTCACCTCGTCCCGCTCGATCCGCTATCTCGGCGTGACCCTCCAGGACAAGTTGTCGCGGCTGCCGCACGTCAAGAAGGTCACCGAGAGGGCTGGGAAGATCGCCGACGCCACATCCAGACTGCTGCGAAACCATAGCGGACCAAGGGCATCGAAAGCGAAGCTGCTAGCTTCGGTGTCCGAGTCCGTTATGCGTTATGCAGCACCGGTATGGAGTAAAGAGCTGCAGAAACGAGAGCCTGGTCGCCTGCTGGAGCGTGTCCAGCGAAAGATGGCACTGAGGGTGGCACGAGCATTCCGTACCGTGAGGTACGAGACTGCCACCCTCCTGGCTGGTCTGACCCCCATCTGCCTGCTGGTGGATGAGGACGCCCGGGTCTACCAGCGACTAAGTGCCGTCAACCGCACCGACACGAGGGCGAACATCCGGAAGCAGGAGCGACAGGCCACGATCGAGCAATGGCAGCAACAGTGGGATGCGGAAGCCGACACCAGCCGGTACACGCGTTGGGCGCACCGTGTATTACCCAACATAGGCAGCTGGCAGTCCAGGAAACATGGAGATGTGTCGTTCCGTTTGTGCCAGATACTCTCAGAACATGGCTTCTTCCGGGACTACCTGTGTCGCAATGGCTTCACATCGTCCCCTGACTGTCAGCGGTGCAGCGGCGTCCCTGATACCGCGGAGCACGCGGTGTTCGAGTGCTCGAGGTTTGCTGAAGTCCGTCAGCAGCTACTCGGCGCGTGAAGTACGGACCCGGTCCGTCCGGAAAACCTCCAGCAGCACTTGTTGCGCAATGCCGAGAGCTGGAGCCGTACCTGCGAAGCTGCTAAGCGGATTACGGCTCAACTTCAGCAAACCTTGGACGACGAGCAGCACGTCAAAGATGTTACCGATCTGGAGGAACGGCGTGCGGAGATCCGTCGAGCACGCGAGCCGCCGAGCAGCCAGGGCACGGCAACGAGAGTTGCAGCGAGCAGGACGTCTTCCATCTCCACCACCATCGCCCAGAACTGCGGCACGCCGTACAGATCTTCGGTTGCGGCAGGCGCGGTTCAGAGCGAGAAGGCGTCAAGCGATACAGGACGCGAGACGCCTGTACGGGTAGAGCAGTTCAGCATCCTCCAGCAGCAGCAGCAGCAGCGACGACGACTCAGACGGCCGAGGAAGAGCGGATATCGCAGCTGGACCGTCTAGAAGGCGCAGCCGCGCTTATTAACGAGATAACGAAGCCACGGACGGTGGCCTGAGTGCTGCGGAAGAAGCCGCAGCGGTCGAGGCGGAAGTTGCCTCCCGCTAGGCGTTTTACGCACACGTCAATACAGCTACGCTAAAAGCGTGAATAAGTGCCCTTTTCGAGGGAAATTAGTGGTTTAGTTTTTCTTCTGCACTCAAAATAAAAAATAAAACAAGACCAGGCAATGAAACCTTGACACCCCCTTCAGGGTACGCCCTCGCGGGCATAAATGTAGGGGTGAGGGAGGGTTCTAAAACTTACACAAATAAAGAAACCCGTTTTGAAAAAAAAAAACAAAAACCAGTTATCCCTGTGTAGTAACGCTCGAGCCGTCGTCGTGAGCGGACGTGTTTCCGTCGAGCTCCGTACTCAAGTGTGATCGATATATATGCAGTGTGCATAATCGACCGTATATGTGAAATTCGAATCTGGTGAAAAACGAAAAAGTCGAATAATTCGAAAAGTTATCAAACTTTATGAAAAAATTTTATTGATAAGTCGCGGAGCCGCCGTCCCCTGGCCGTGTGCAAAAAATTTTTCAAAAAAGTTGATAAATAAAAAAGTGACTGTGCACGCGGTTTTTCCGCAATAACTTGGTGAAAAATTGTCGGATTCGCCCGATCAAAGTTTTAAATGGTGCGGAACGATAAAACCTATTGATCGATACCCATATCGGTTTAGTGAAAAAGTGGAAAATATATTAAGAGTTATACAACTTTTTTAAGTGTTTTCTCAAAATATTTCAAAAAGTGTTGTAGTGAGCGTTACACAAACAACACCATCGTGTGCGTGGCGAGAATACCTTTCTGGTGAGTGGTCGGACTTCCAGATCGGTTGGAAAACAAAAAAGTTATAGAGGATTGAAGTTATGACTTAGTTAAGTAAAGTGCAAAACTTCCATAACTTTGGGAAATCGAGTTCTAGGCGCCAGATTGCCCTCATTTTCCACGAATAGTGTAGAAACTTGCACGCTCTTTCAAACTAAGTGTCGATTGGCCCGATCGGGGCAAAATCCACCGAGTTGTGCAACTCTAAAAATTCGTGAATTGTTTAAAAAATGCTAAAGTTTTGGCGGAAACTTTGAAGTTGCACCACGCAAAACTACTTGGCCGTTTTCAATAAAAATTGATATCTGAGTCGGGGCCAAGGAGTTGAACAAAGTGGCGTACCCAGTTTTTTGGAAAAGTGTATAAAAAAGTTAGTGAACTTCTTGAGTGGCAATTTTGCTAACTTTGCGAAAAGTGAACGGATTTTCGCAAAGGAAGTTTTGTTAGAAGCGTCTTGGCGAGACGAACTCAACGACGCATCGAGTGTCCGCGCGAAACGAAACCCGTCGATGTTATCGTAAGTGCAAAAAGAGTTTATATAAAATACTTAAGTGCTTTAAAAAGTTGTGAAATAAGATCGGATCTTCATGAAAAATACGTTAAAAGACGGGCGCTGACGAGCTCCGTCCAACAGTGAAAGTTTTATGAAAATCCGTGAAAAACTACGACCAGGATCGCGGGTGGTAGTTTTTCTTATAGGAAAGTGTACATAACATACGGCTGGCACAGACGTGTTTGTGCAAAAGTTTGTCCTTGTTCGACCTTGGCACGTGCCGGCCGGGCTTGGACGAGAAATCTTGCCCCCCCTGGACCAATGGTCAACGGCTGTGACGTCAGCGGCTGCCCCCCCTCGACCAACGATCATCTGCTGTGACGTCAGCAACGGTTGTACGGGGCGTGACGTCACAGGCATTCAGTACAAACACAAAAAGTGCAAAAAGTCGGGAAATTGTCGATCGATCTGGAAAATTTTTGTGAAAAATCGCGGAGCCGCCGTCTTCTGGCCGCATGCCAAAAATATTCCGGAAAATCGGGAAAACAAAAAAGTGAGTGTGCACGCGCTTCAACGTCAAACGGCGGGGCCGTGAAAGACCATTCCGCCGGTGTGTGAAAATCGTGGATCGGAAAAGCGTGTGAAAAGTTACAAGCGATTTTCCACCAAAAATTGTGTTTTTCCGGAATAACTTTTCCGGGAAAATCAGGAAAATTCAGTGGACATGTGATACGGGTGCGCGGGGAAATTCGGCTTGTCTGGACTACCCGGACGTCCAAATCGGACGGTAAACAAGCGAACAGTGCACTTTTCAATTTTGTGACGTTTAACTGCACCAACAATGCACTAGAGGGCGCCACCTGTCAAAATTAAAACTGGTCTATATCCGGAACCACTGGTCGGCTCCGGACGTGCAAGTGCTCGCTGGAATTAGCATCGCCCCGGCTATCTGCCAGTGTTGCCATCGTGGCCATTTTTGGCCATTCCAGGGCGGCCAGTTTTGACAGGTGGCCAAAATCTCAACCGTGCACCACTCCGGAACGGGTAGCCCCAGCCGAACGGGCAAGTGTTTGCTGACTTTGGCATTGGCCCGGCTACCCAGCAGTGTGGCCAGCGTGGTCAAAAACGCTTGCGGCAGTGTTGCCAGTTTTGAGTGTAGTGCATCGCTTCGTATTTATTTATTTATTTTTTTATCTCTCATTTAGTATCTTGGATAGATTTGCTTGGAACCGGAATTATATAATAAATCCTAAATTCATCTACAAACTTAGCTACAGCGCAATAAATAAGGAAACGAGAGACAATTGGTTTTAAACTGAGCTATACTAATATTGAAGTCGAAGAATTTTTGGTATTTGTTGAAGCTATGTATCATTTGGTTGATAGGCGCATTGTAGGAATGTGCAGATCTTGAGAACGTAGGTCTTAACAGCTCAAGTATCCTGAGAGGTCGTTCAGGAGCATAAAGATTAGCTTTTCAAGCAGGTAGGGAGAATCTATGTCCCCACTGATTAATTTCGCGACAAAAGTAGCTTGCAATGCCCGACGTCTATGTTCTAAGGTTTGTAGACCAAAAAGCATGCACCGTGACAGGTAATCTAAATGTTGTGATGAAGCCCATTGTAATCGGCATATTGCTATTCTGGAGAATCTTTTTTGTATGCTTTCTATCCAAGCCGTCCACACGTGACAGTATGGGGAGAAAAGAACTGAATTAGACTCTAGGATGGAACGTACTAATGCGGTATATAATGCTTTCAGACATATTGGATCTTTTATCTCAAGAGTTTGCCTGATTACAAATCCTAACATCCTATTGGCCTTGCTAATAATAGAGTGGTAATGCTCGCGAAAGGATAGTGATGAATCAAGGATCACACCAAGATCCTTGACTGATGACACGCGAGACAAATTGTAATTGTGCAGTGAGTAACAAAAGTGTAAAGGGTTTCGTTTCCTGCTGAATGTAATCGCGCTGCATTTATCCACACAGAGGCTTAGTTGGTTTGCCACACACCAATTGCTGAATAGGTTGAGATTGTTCTGGAATGCGAAACAGTCATCGATTGACCTGATAACTGAAAAAAGTTTAATATTATCAGCATAAAGTAGTACAGAATGTTTTGGGAGAATAAGAGCTACGTCGTTTATGTAGAGTGTAAATAATAGCGGCCCCAAGTTGCTGCCTTGGGGAACTCCCGAAGTATTTGTGAATGGTTGCGAAAAGATGTTATCTATTCTTACAGAATACATTCTGTCCGTCAGATATCATTTTAACCAATCGATGACAAGAGGTGAAATACCAATCTGTGCGAGTTTTGCAAGAAGGATGTTGTGATTGATGCTATCAAACGCAGCTTGGAAATCAGTGTACACTGTATCCATTTGATATTCCGATTCAAACGATGTATGACATTCCGAAACGAACTGAGCTAAGTTGGTGGTTACGGATCGTTTAGGTACGAAACCATGTTGATCAACCGATATGTAATTGATACATGACATAACTAGGACGTCGTAGATCATGATTTCCAAGATTTTTGCAAACGTGCATAGAGATGTTATACCACGATAGTTTATTGCATCATTCTTAGGTTCTCTTTTAAGGATAGGTGTCATCCATGAACATTTCCACGGCTCAGGAAAGATGCCCATTTTAAGCGATGCAGTAAAAACAGCCTCTAGAGGAGCGCGCAAAGCATCAGCGCACTTTTTCGCTACGATGGTCGGTATCCCATCGGGCCCCGGATTATATGAAGTTTTCAGTCGATTGATGGCCTTACAGATGATATCACCGTTAATCTCGAAATCATTTAGCGAAACACAGAAAGCGTCAGAAGGTGTGGATTCCAAAGCAGCCTCAAGCAGCGATGATGTAGTAGTATCAACAGAATAAACGCTTTTGAATTTTTCAGCGAATAGTTGACATATGTCGTAGCGATTATCTGCATGTTTATCGTTCCAAACAAGATGATTAGGTGCGCCGCTGTCCTTTCGTTTATTGTGCATGAATTGCCAGAATAATGTTGGGCAATCGATGAACTGTGATTGTAGATTTTGTATGTAATCATTGTAGAGCAGTTTGTTCACTTGTCGAAAATGGCTGGTAATGGTATTTAGCTTGTCTGATGGCAAACGAGTGCGTTTATATCGGCGCTTGGCTTTATTTTTAGACCGTCTTATATTATTTAATATCCAGTTACTCCATGGAGGTCCACGTTTTCTTGATGCTGTGTTTAAGGGACAACATTCAGTGAATATACTTATTAGTTTATCAGTGAAGGAACGAATAGCGGTATTCAGATCATAGTTGGTGGTGCAGTCGGGATTGCAGAAGGACCAATCTACACCGCGCAGCATAGCATCCATTTTAGCGAAGTCGGCTTTGCGGAAATTAAAGCTCATGAGTGTATTAGCGTTGTCCGAGACAGGATCGTTGATATTAGTGCGATACGATTTGAATTCCGCAATTAAACATGGATGATACACATCGGTTTTTATTAGCCAATCTTGTGTAGATTGGATCTGCATCCCTTCCTTCACAATATTGTCGTCAGCAAAAATGAGGTCTAGTACATTGTTTTTGATATTTTTAATAAAGTTAACTTGTGTCATGCCTGCATAGTTCATTTCATCCAGCAGATCCCCGCATACGGTGGAAATTTGAGATCCAGAAAAATCGAGCATTGGTAGCCCCCTGTCTGATAATAATGTCATAGTCGCATACTAATGAAGCAGCAAAAAAATCACTGAGTTTTGATCGGAGCCCATGCACGTTCTGATAATATACTTTTAAGTTATCATAATCATTTTAATTGTTATTATTATTATTATCGGATTGTAAAATATTAACATGGTAATGTGAGCTTACCGGATCATCTGGCTGCGCAATTCGTATCGTTGTGTTGGAGGGGATGGGGACAAAAGTTGCGGCGGAGATGTCAACAGAATCGGTGAGCATGGTTCTATGATCGATGAAGAGTGTAGCGGTAAAGTTTCCATTGTTGTCGTTAGCGGCAGGTGCAATAACGGGCCGTTGAACGTTTGCCTCATGCAAGCACGGGAATGGGACCACGGTGCATTCTCGTTTTTTGGATTGCTATGGGAAACAAATCTTTTGTATACCATGCCTCGCGGCCAAGTGCTGGATTCTAACGCTAGATTCAATAGCGATTTAGGTACATCGATTTTGAATGAGATGAACTTGAGTTCATATGACATGTTGTGTGGTCGAATCTGATATATCAAAATATCGGTAGTACCCAGTTGTTTTGATATCAGTTCACGCATATCATTAATTGTTGTGCTGGGATCAATTCTCGTAACAAAAAGCCAGAATTTGGTTTCTGTGTTAGGAATGAACTTGACCTCTACAGGTATATCAGCTGTACCATGCTTTAATTCAGTGTTAGATGTGCAATTGGGAAGAATCGTTTGTTTATCTGTACAGGACGGTAGTATGAGAGAACGAGAACGGGTTTTTTCTAAGACTAAGCTGGGATGCTGAGCGGACTGGGCACTAGTGTTAGTGAGCGAATTTGCTTGGTTGGACACTCGAGGTGGTAATGAAATTGTGTTTGTGATTGTGGTGTTTAAATTCTCACTCAAAACTTGATTTGGACGATTTTCACTACATTGAACTATGTTTTGCTTTTGTAGATCAGTAGGACAACCTGATGAATTAGACGAATTGGTATTTGATTGTAACGCCGTAATAATGTCGGTGTATATGTGATCACTGAATCGCTTGTCTACTTCTTTTACTATGTCTTCTTTGAAGGTTTGTAGGAGTTGGGCTATTGCACTAATACAGGTAGATTTGCTTTCACGGCACTTTGTGCATATCCATCTGAGACCGCTGTTGCTGAATAATTCTTTACTACATGCATTTGTAATGTTAAGGCACCTTGGATGAAAAGCAACTTTACATGTAGACAACTCCAAATTACCACAACATTTTATGCTTTCACCAGCAATGAGGAGTAAACACTTTTTGCATGTGTCACTCATGATTGTGTATTTTATATCACTGGCTGGTGTGAGTGAGACAATGGTGTTGGCGTAAACGATGAGCTGACTTGCAGATAATTATGCGTCTTAGTGTGCGTAATGCAACTGGATGTCTGATGTTCGATGGCCAAAGATGCGATCAAAGAATGCGATATCAGCTGATGAAATTTCGTTTAAGCAGGATGCTGCAATATCACCGGTATCGGTAACTACAAAAGCGGCAAGAGCGGCGCTTAAACTATTTGAAGCCAGCTCACATTCACAGAGAAACTACGAAGTTCAACCGAAAATAACTGGAGAAGTACGGAGCGCAAACTAAGCACTTGTTGTTCCGTCGACGATCTTGACAGTCTAGCGTGTATCGCGCGTTCAACGCAGACTGCGACGGGCTGCGTTCATACCCTCGTATTAAGAGGTGCGCGCACGAACAGGAAAGTGAAACAAAACGCAGGGGATGGGTGACGAGGCCCAACCCCCGCAAGTGAGTGCGCCGTACCAGCTGCGGTCCAGGATAGGGTCGGTAGTGGCGACACAGCCACTGGCGATTGAGCGCCCGGCAACGCCGATGATGGAGTTGTGCTACTCCAGCAACGACGATGAGCTGAATAGTACCATCATCGCTACGCCGGAACCTGCGCTGGAGTGTGAGGCAGCGGAGGCGGCCATGGACTTGGAGCCACCAGCAGCAGCACAGCCAACACCAACGGCATCCCCTGTTCTGGGCAACGTGGCAGTTGCTGGGCCCATCGACGCGGGAAGTTGTGCCCTGCTGATGGCACAGCTCCAAAGCATCGGCGGGCAGCTAACGGCGACGTTGGAGGAGCTGCGACTTTGTCGCGAAGAAAACGCGGCACTTCGTCGCGAGAATGAGTTGCTGCTCACGGGCACTCATTCGGTGCTTGAGCTGCAGACTGCAGCGAACGCAACCCTGCAGCAGTCGTCGGGACAAGGCGGAAACCGGGAGACAGCCCAGAAGCGCCAGCAACGGCTGAGGCGGCGAGAGCGGGAACGGCAGCAGCAACAGCAGCAGCAGCAGCATCGTCAGCAGCAGCAGCAGCAGCAGCAGCAGCAGCAGCAGCAGCAGCAGCAGCAGCAGCAGCAGCATCGTCACAGCAGTAGCATCGTCAGCAGCAGCGTCAGCAGCACCCGCAGCAACAACAGCAGCAGTAGCCGCAGCAGCAGCTTTGTACAACGGTGGTAAGAGGCCGCCCGTCCCAGCGGCAACGTCAACCGCAGCAGCAGCAGCAGCAGCAACAGCAGCAAGGTGAACGCTATGTTCCACCACAGCTCCGGCAGCAGCAACAGCAGCAAGGTGAACGCTATGTTCCACCACAGCTCCGGCAGCAGCGACAGCAGCAGCAGCGCCCGCAGCAGCAGCAGCAGCAGCAGCCGCAGCAGCAACAGCAACAACGTCCGCAGCAACAGCATCAACAGCAGCAGCGACCTCAGCATCAGCGATCACAGCAGCGAAAGCCGGCCAAGCCCGAGCTCATTGAGGTTTCGCCCAACGAAGACTGGGAGAGCCTTCTGCTGCTTGTGCAAACGGCAGTCAGGACTGACGAGCGGTACAAGCCGCTCAAGGACCACGTCGTCCTGGGTCGCCTTACCAGCAAGGCGTTGTTGCGTCTTACACTGAGTCGCAAGGCGAACGCACAGTATATGCTGCAGCAGGTTCGTGCCATCGTGGGCAGTGCTGGAGTGTGGCGGCACGTCACGGAAATGGCGTCAGTCATCGTGCATGACGTTGACCCGGTAGCGCGAGAGGAGGACCTAACTTTGCTGCTTGACAGCAAGTTCGAGTCGGGAGCGGGCATCGTCTCAACCACTTTGACCAAGATGACCGACGGCACCCAACGTGCGTATGTGCGACTGCCCACGAAGTTCGCGAAGGAGCTGGAGGGCACCAAAATCAAGCTGGGCTTTTGCGTAAGCAAAGTCAGAGCCGCGCCACCGACTCCTCGAGAGCGTTTGCGCTGCTATCGCTGTCTCGAGCTGGGTCATTGGGCCCATGATTGCCGTTCACCCGACGACCGGCAGAACATGTGCATACGCTGCGGCGTTGTGGGGCACATGGCAAAGGACTGCACTTCTTCGACGAAGTGCCTCAAGTGCGGTGGTCCACACACAATTGGACACCCCGACTGCGCCCGGTCGGCCTTGCAATGACCCCACAACTGCGAGTAATGCAGGTGAACTTGGGCAGAGGAGAGAGGGCCCAGGACATTGCCCTCCAAACTGCCCGAGAAAAGAAAGTGGACGTGCTGCTGCTGTCGGAGCTGTATCGACCGCCTGCCAACAACGGTAGATGGGCCTTCGACTGTTCGAAGAAGGTTGCCATCGTCGCAACTGGGTCTCTTCCTCTCCAGAGGATTTGGTGCAGCAACACACCGGGACTCGTCGCTGCCGAGATAGGCGGCACCACTTTCCTCAGCTGTTACGCTCCACCTCGTCAGCCCACCGACGAGTTCGAGCGCTTCATTGAAGCAGTACAGCTCGAAACGCTTACCCATTCACAAGTCGTCATTGCCGGCGACTTCAACGCCTGGCATGTGGAATGGGGAAGCGAGCGTAACAGCGAGAAGGGAGAAGAGCTGCTCAGTGCCATCCAGCAGCTAGACCTGGTTGTGCTAAATCAGGGCACGACGAGCACCTTCGACGGCAACGGAGCGGCAACAGCGAGTATCGTTGACGTGGCGTTTGCGACACCAACCATCGCGCAGCCGGGAACGTGGAACGTGTGCGGTGATTACTCGTACTTCGACCACCGGTACATCACGTACACTGTTGGCACCACAGTTCCCGTCGTAAACGAGCCCTCATCACCACGGATGAGACATCAGGGGCGCATTCGACACGCGGATCGGCGGTATAAGGCGACGCAGTTCTCGCAGCGAGCCTTCCGAGCGCGGTTCTCAGAACGGGCGGTCAGTCTCGAACGCATGGTTGAGATCATGCTCGCCGCGTGTGACAAAACGATGCTGCGGGTTACAACGTCGCATAGTGACCCCCATCGTGACCTGTTCTGGTGGACGCCGCTGCTCAGGCTGCTGCGAGAGAACTGCGATCGCGCCCGCGATCGGATGCTTCATACCAGTGATCTTCAAGAGCGGAGCATTGCCGCAGCGGAACATCGCACAGCGAGGGCGGAGCTGGGGAAGGCGATAAAGGCCAGCAAGAGGAACTCGTTCCAGGAGCTGATCGATATCGCCGAGGAGAATGTGTTTGGAGCCGGATATCTCGTCGTTCTGTCCCACCTCCGTGGTGGACGGACGCCACCCGAGACGGAGCGGGACAGGCTCGAACACATCGTGTCCGATCTCTTCCCCCAGTACCCGCCCCTCGTCTGGCCAGAAGCGGCTACCATCGAGGGAGAGGAGCAGTCAGGAGCGGTTACAGCAGTGACGGACCAGGAACTCCAGTTCATCGCGCGCCGCATGGCCAACAAAAAGGCCCCGGGACTCGACGGTATCCCGAACGCGGTGGTGAAAGCAGCCATCTTGCAGCACACGGGGGTTTTCACAGCGCTGTACCAGGACTGCCTCGTTAACGGCACGTTTCCTGCAGCGTGGAAGAGGCAGCGCCTTGTACTCATCCCGAAGCCAGGAAAACCCCCCGGAGAGAGCAGCTCGTACCGGCCCCTGTGCATGTTGGATGCACTGGGCAAGGTGCTTGAGCGCTTGATCCTGAACAGGCTGCACGAGTTCCTGGAAGATCCAGATTCACCGCGACTGTCGGACCGGCAGTATGTTTTCCGCAGAGGGCGCTCGACCATCGGTGCTATTCAGAGGGTTGTTGAGGCCGGCCAGCGTGCGATGTCGTTCGGTCGCACGAACCGACGCGACAATCGGTTCCTCCTAGTTGCTGCGCTAGACGTAAGGAACAGGCACAACCAGGTGAAAGCTGCTGCGAAACAGGCGATATCAACAGTGATGGAATGGATGGCTCGACACCATCTCGAGTTTGCGCCGGCGAAAACGGAAATGGTGGTCATTTCCAGCACCAAAGCCCCGACGCGGATCACCGTCCGAGTAGGCGACGTGGACGTCACCTCGTCCCGCTCGATCCGCTATCTCGGCGTGACCCTCCAGGAAAAGTTGTCGCGGCTGCCGCACGTCAAGAAGGTCACCGAGAGGGCTGGGAAGATCGCCGACGCCACATCCAGACTGCTGCGAAACCATAGCGGACCAAGGGCATCGAAAGCGAAGCTGCTAGCTTCGGTGTCCGAGTCCGTTATGCGTTATGCAGCACCGGTATGGAGTAAAGAGCTGCAGAAACGAGAGCCTGGTCGCCTGCTGGAGCGTGTCCAGCGAAAGATGGCACTGAGGGTGGCACGAGCATTCCGTACCGTGAGGTACGAGACTGCCACCCTCCTGGCTGGTCTGACCCCCATCTGCCTGCTGGTGGATGAGGACGCCCGGGTCTACCAGCGACTAAGTGCCGTCAACCGCACCGACACGAGGGCGAACATCCGGAAGCAGGAGCGACAGGCTGGGCACGATCGAGCAATGGCAGCAACAGTGGGATGTGGAAGCCGACACCAGCCGGCACACGCGTTGGGCGCACCGTGTATTACCCAACATAGGCAGCTGGCAGTCCAGGAAACATGGAGATGTGTCGTTCCATTTGTGCCAGATACTCTCAGAACATGGCTTCTTCCGGGACTACCTGTGTCGCAATGGCTTCACATCGTCCCCTGACTGTCAGCGGTGCAGCGGCGTCCCTGAGACCGCGGAGCACGCGGTGTTCGAGTGCCCGAGGTTTGCTGAAGTCCGTGAGCAACTACTCGGCGCGGGAAGTACGGACCCGGTCCGTCCGGAAAACCTCCAGCAGCACTTGTTGCGCGATGCCGAGAGCTGGAGCCGTATCTGCGAAGCTGCTAAGCGGATTACGGCTCAACTTCAGCAAGCCTGGGATGACGAGCAGCACGTCGAAGATGTTGCCGATCTGGAGGCACGGCGTGCGAAGATCCGTCGAGCATGCGAGCCGCCGAGCAGCCAGGGCACGGCAACGAGAGGTGCAGCGAGAAGGACGTCCCCCATCTCCACCACCATCGCCCAGAACTGCGGCACGCCGTACAGATCTACGGCTGCGCGGCTCTTGGCAGGCGCGATTCAGAGCGAGAAGGCGTCAAGCGATTCAGGACGCGAGACGCCTGTATGGGGAGCACAGTCCTGCATCATCGTCATCGAGCAGCAGTGACGACGATTCAGACGGCCGAGGAAGCGCGGATATCGCAGCCGGACCGTCTGGAATTTGCAACCGCGCTAATGAACGAAATAACGAAGCCACGGACGGTGGCCTGAGTGCTGCGGAAGAAGCCGCAGCGGTCGAGGCGGAAGTTGCCTCCCGATAGACGTTCTGCATTCGTTAGAAAAGAAGCGTCTACTAGCAAGAACGAGTGCCCTAGTAAGGGATAACAGAAGTTGAATTGAATTTGAACAATAAAAAACGGAAGATGCATCATGCACGGAATAGGTACAGGCAATTCAGTCTAGCAACCCCCTTCAGGGCACGCCCTCGAGGGTAAAAATGTAGTGGTGAGGGAGGGTCTGAATTCCAATGAATAAAGAAACCCGCTTTAAAAAAAAAAAAGCCAGTTATCCCTGTGGTAACTTTTCTGACACCTCTTGCTAAAAACTCGTTATAACCAAAAGGATCGTAAGGCCAAGCTTTCGCTGTCCCGAAGTGTACTGAACGTTGGGATCAAGCCAGCTTTTGTCCTTATGCTCAGCGTGTGGTTTCTGTCCACACTGAGCTGACCTTTGGACACCTCCGTTATCGTTTTGGAGATGTACCGCCCCAGTCAAACTCCGCATCTGGCACTGTCCATGACGTGGACCGAAAGGACCTGTCCAGAAATCTTCGAGCCAGGCGGCGCGCGGAACCGGGGGCAAACGTGACATCATAAACGATCGACCGCGCAGAAGCAGCGCACCACCGACGTACGCAAGCTTGTACCCTTGCAGGCCACGGTTCATGGTCGGACAAGCGGGTAACACGCTACACACGACGATGCTACGATGCAGTCTCCCCGGCGGCACCACCCAGCGACACACTGGACGCTGAGCGAGAAACACGGTGCATTGGGCGCGCGCAGGCGAACCGCCGCCACAGCCCCCCGGCACAGTGGGCAACGGCCATACAAACGCCGGGATGAAAATCAATTCCTCGTGCTATTGCAGTTTTTCTTCATTCAATACCATTGCTCTTACTATACAGAGCAGTCCTATACTAAAATCGTCAAGACAGCAAAAAAACCTCAATAATTATCGCTCACAACATTTCATTATTGTGTAGTACTTAACAGCATCAACAATTATTGTTATGAATTTAAACAAAGGCGGAGTAAGTTCCTTACTAAAAACGATTTTTTAAGTACTACGCGCTAGAACAGCCGAGTGTTTCATGGTTAGTTTTGAAAAGAGATGATTCATATCTTACGACCTTTTTTAAACTGTTTTTCTCTGTTCAGCTTTGTTTCTTATGCCTGTTTGTTTCAAATGCTCGTTTATGACAGGTAGTTCGATACTTGCGGTGTATGGCTCATACAACAAGACGTCAAAATCGCTCGTGCTATTTTCAAGAAAAAATTCAATAATTTTCGGGGTCGCGGATGGTCGCAGCTAACTTCAACGTCAATACGTAGGAAAAATGTTGATCTTTCCTTTGATATGCGACTCACGAGTGAAATCGAGTCGAATCATAAAAAATTTTGCTCTCCAAAATGAAAATATCCAAAAACTCGGCAGTGATGTTTGATTTTCAATCATTTATGAACTTTAAAAACAAGTTTTTGCCAAATATTCTGACATAACATCAAAGTATGACAAAAAACCTTTTCAACAACACATTAATTATCAAAATCTAACCATCATATACAAAAATATGAAACAAAAAGGATATACAAAAATATATCCTATTTCGTCGAGAAAGGCATAAACCATCGTCTCCTCCCGTTGTCGCTTCCGTATGTCTGATTGAACACCACCACTCGCTACCTTTTCGTCGTGGCAGCGGATATCCTCCTGCATGAGGAGGACTAACGGGGTGGTGTTGGCGACAACGCAAGCGGCATCATAAGACACGGTCTGGAAGGCGCTGGCGACTCGGAGAGCCCCCGGTCGATGCGCCCTTTGGACCGATTTGCGATGGGTCTCCTTGTCGAGCACCCATCGCCCCCAGGTGGCAACTCCGTATCGGATGATACTGTTGCCGACGTTTACGAGCTGTCTCCTACTGCGGCTCTTAGGACCACGCTTATTCGGCATCAGGCAGGTCAAGGCATTCGTAATCCGTGACTAATCCTTATTGACCACTCTTTCCAGATGCCGGCTGTGGTGCTGTTTGCGACAGAGGTCCACTCCCAGGTACTTCAGCGTTTCCGTGGATTGGATCGAGTGACCGCCTGCTTGAAGCTCTGCGAGCTGCGGGACATGATGAGTACAAAAAATCATGCACCCGGTCTTTTGGTGGGCAAGTTCCAAACCGACTCCTCGCAGCCACCACTCGATCCTCTCCAGGTTAGCCGTTGCTAAAGCGCTGACCTGTTCCGTGGTCCTTCCCAGAAATGTGAAGGCCACGTCGTCAGCAAACCCGATGATGTCCGCTCGTAGTCCTTCGAGCGGCAAGCGGAGTAGGTCGTCGTACATGACGTTCCAAAGTGTTGGTCCTAAAACCGAACCCTGAGGAACGCCAGCAGATACAGTCCTTGACACTACTCCTTCATCCGTATCATAGTGGAGCGTTCGGCCAATGAAATAGTTCCGCAGCAACGCCTGCAAATAAGGCGGAGTGTTTTTACGCTGCAGAGCTTGGCCGATCGCTGCCCAGTTTGCCGAGTTAAAGGCATTCCGGACGTCCACCGTTACCACCGCACAGAGACGATCTCCCTTTCGCTTCTTGTCTAGAGCGACTTTCCCGTTGTTCATCACCCGAGTGATGGCATCAACGGTTGAACGCCCTTTACGGAAACCGTATTGGGCGTCCGAAAGTCCCCCGGTCGACTCCAGGTGGGTTGTCAGCATCCGCTGAATCAACCGCTCCAAAATTTTCCCCAGCACACTCAGCAGACAAATTGGCCGGTATGACGAGGGCTCCCCAGGTGGTTTTCCCGACTTGGTAAGCAGCACCAGTTGTTGCCGCTTCCATGCGTCGGGGAAAGTGCCTGCCTCCAGTAGCTGCTTATAGCTTTTAGCAAAAACTTCCGGAAAAGCCAGAATTGCCGCAGCTGCAGCCATATTCGGAATGTTGTCGTCCCCCGGAGCTTTCTTGGGGTTGAGTGAGCGGGCAATCTCCTTCAACTCTTCCGCCAACTCCTCCTCCGAGACCGGATCCTGTGGATCCCCACCTAGTTCCGTCTCGGGCCACTCCATCGGGGGACGATCGGGAAAGAGCTCATTCACGATGAACTGGAGCTTATTGGCATCCCGTTCCATCGGAACCCGAGCTCCATCCCACTGCTGCTTGCGGATTTGGTACGCAGGGCCAAAGCCGTGCGGTTCCAATTGTTCCGGCAGATCCTGCTTGTGTTGGTCCTTGCTGAGTTTGATGGCCCGTTACAGGGCAGCGCGTGCGTCCGACTTCATTTGACGCCTTTCCTCGCGCTGCTCCTCGGTCCGGGCCCGGTTGTACCGCCGTTTCATTCCATGAAAATGGCTGCGCAACCGATCAATCTCGGACGTCCACCAATAAACTGGCCGCCGGCCCTGTCGTCTTGGGGGTTGCCTAGGCATGGTGCCATCACAGGCCACCGTAATGGCCTGGGTCAGCTCCTCTGGCGTAGCAACATGCCCAAAAATGTCCTGGTCCCTCAAGATTTCAACGAACAAATCCTTGTCGAAGAATCTTGTGGACCACCTTCCCCCATTCACTGCTGAGTGTCCCTCGTTATTGGCGCGCTGTCTCGGAACCCTGCCGACCACAAACTTGATAGTGTTGTGGTCACTTGGGGTTTCGTCACACACGCGCCAATTATTGTCCCCTACCAAGGAGGGGCTGCAAAAGGATACGTGCACAATGGAGTCGCGGCCATTTGCCCCAATCCAAGTGCTCTGGTTGCCCTGGTTCAGGAGAACCAATCCCAGAGCAGCCGCTGCATCCATCACAACTCCCCCCCTAGATACCCTTTCCCCATCGTTTGGCCTCCGCTCCATCCCCCATGCACCTGACCAGGCGTTTACATCACCCCCGATCACGGTGTCCCGATTCCGTGGGAGTACAGACACAATTTCGGTCCATTTGCGTTTGTACTCCTCGACAGTCAAATCGGAACCCACGGGTGGTAGGTAGACGGAACAGAAAACGATTCCCCGCATCTCGACCACAACGAAGTCCTCGCGTTGGTTGTCAATGATGCGCTGAAAAGGATAATCCCCAACTGATACCACTGCTACCCGACCAGTGGTATCGGTAACCCAATTGCTGTTATTATTTGGCACCCAATAGGGGTCCGAGATAATCAGAATATCACAATCCTCGGCACGAGCACTTTGCAAAAGCAGGTGCCCTGGGATTAGAAGCAGGTTCCGGCTTTTGCTTGGGTTGGGGAGCAGAAGTTTGCGTATTTGCGGCGAGGCTGGCTGCTTGCTCAGCTTCACGCTGCTTCTTCCTCTTCCGTCGCTCCCGGCGCACGGCGGTCTTCCCCTTTACCGTCCGCCATTCTTGCGCCCCCTCTTGCCCCTCTGATGGTCCAGATCCCTGGTCCGCCGAACAACTTTCCCCTTCGCAAGGTTCCTCTTCCACAACTACCTTAGCATTTTTCCCCTTCCCACCCTTTCCCTTCTTCTTGCCCTTTTTCCCTTCTTGACCCACCAACTGTTGTCCCTGTTCCCCATTTCCTCCTGTCTTGGCCTCATTCTCCCTTACTATTATGTTGTACATCTCCCGCATAATTCCCCCAAAAACAGTGAAAATTTTGGTGACATCAGTCTCGTTCAAAGGCAAAGATCCCGGTTGCGGCTCCTGATTAGGGCCTGCCAAAGGCCCTAAGTCTTGCTCCAACACCGGGTTCTCCACCACGAGATCCTCGGTTCCTGTTCCCACATCAATTCCTGACCCCGCCTCTCCTAGCCAAATTGCTGGAAGATTGTGCAGCAGGGCTAAAACTGAGCCAATACGCTCTTCCCAATTAGAGAATTGTGGCGTTTTGGCTAAAATAGCCTTGTGCTTCACGGTGTCCCTGATAAACAGCATGAGCTCATGTTTTGCTTTTTGCAATGGGCTCATGGGATTTGACTCGGCTGGATATGCAGTAGCGAAAAATTTCCTGTCGTATGTTTGCCCTGCCTTAGAACCCTCCCCAGGGCTGTCTTCCGCAATCTGCGGGAGAGCAGAGACCCTTTTTGATTTTCCCTCCACCTCTACCCAATAAGCTTTTCGTAGGGCAGGTGCCTTGGAAGCCATCAGCTGGGTTGTTGATGCCCGTCTACCAAAGCTGGTGGCCGAAGCCTTAGACGGGGACATCGTTCGAGGGACTACTTCTACGAGCTAAAGTGGAGCGTGTGTTCATCACCATTTTTCTACTGTATACTATTTCGCGCTGTAATTATATTGTCAATTTATTTTGCTGTCAATGTGATGAGACGTTTGATGTCACTGTCAGTCAAGTTATTAATAAAGCTGTCAAATCTATTTGAATGTCAATGATACCGTGATGTTTTACGTCAATGTCTAATGATTGCGATTTAATGTCATGGGAATAATCAAATAAGATAATTAATGTTATATTTTCAAATTGTTTGCAACGGAGCAAAAATTAACTGGGTTAGATGGTATTGATAAAAAAAGAAAAAGCTTAGGAAGCGATTAAAATGATTGAGAGCTAATTTAAGTTAACTTCAATTGAAATTTAGAAAAAGGGGAATTTAATAAATTGAAAGTGTTTTCCGAGATTAAAATTTTTATTTAATAGCTGTCAGTCTATTTGATGTCGATAACGGTAAATGTCAGGTTTAAACAAGCTGTCCAAACAATTTCAATGTCAACTGGATATGACGTTGTGTATTAAAAGTTTTAATAGAATTGAAAAAATATTGTGTAATGAATTGTCACTTGAGCAAAAGCAATTTTAATTTCATTTAATTGGTTGAGTATAAATATTTTTTTTAAAGTTATTATTAATGAGTTTAGAATGTGTCTCTACAGTTTATTATACTAAACTACTACATAACTGAAGCTAGCTGCTTCTTTTATACCCGTCGCAAATGCTATGGTCTACTTTGTTTTTCCAACAATTATTAAATCGGTTGCAACTGTCAAAAAATTTAAATTATAACTGTCAACCAATTTAAGATGTCAAAGTGACGTGAGGTTTCAGATATATTGAGCTGTCAATTTTGATTATATGTCATCGTTGAATGTCAAGTGTTCTAATGTCAATTCAAATTATTTTGTTATTATTAATATAATTAAATATTATTAATTATTATTTTAGTTATTTCAATCAGAAAACTAATTTATTATTTTTATACATGCAAGGAACCGGGAGAAAAATAACTACGTGATTATTTAAATTTTTACTTGTTAAAGGGTTATGGTTGGAGAAGACGTATTACCATATATAAAAAAATATTGGAAATATGTTGGTAAATATTGGAATTGGTTTCATTGATTTATATCAATACTTATACATAATGTATAGATGTATTAATAAATTGAGATTTGATTTTGTAAGGGAATATAATTAAATGGATTGTAATGGAAAATATCCCGCGAATCCCGAAATAAACCCGCAATCATGGATTTCAAGGCTATAAATGATAGGCTATGCACCCTGCGCATGCGAGGCAAATTCTTTAATATAAGCCTCATAAACGTTCACGCCCCTACCGAAGACAAAGAGGAAGAGGAGAAGGACCTTTTTTACGGCCGCCTCGCTAGAATTGTAGATGCTTGCCCCAGGCATGACCTCAAAATCATCCTGGGGGACTTCAACGCAAAAGTCGGTAGGGAGCCAATGTACCGCCAATACACTGGCTGTCACAGTCTGCATGAGCACAGTAATGATAATGGTAGTAGATTGGTCCAGTTCGCCGCAGCGAACAATCTGGTTGTAGGAAGTACCAAATTTGCGCGCAAAAAAATCCACAAGATTACGTGGGCGCACCCGGGTGGAGAATCCTTCAACCAGATCGACCACGTGTTAATAAGCCGCCGACGACAGTCGAGTCTGTTAAATGTCAGAACATATCGAGGAGCCAATATCGATTCCGATCACTACTTGGTTGGCTTAGTGATACGTTGTAGAATCGCCCGCCCCCGCGCCAATGGGGGCGGAGAAAACACGCAGGCTCGGCTCAACACGGACTCTCTAAGGGACATTGCTGTCCAACAGGAATTCAAAACCGCTTTAGAAGAGTCTCTACTACCAGAAGACAGATACGAAACTACGAGCGAGAGGTGGAACGCTCTAAAAACAAAAATAATAAACTGTGCAAGAAATATACTCCCACCACGTCGTGGCAACACCAAATCTGGCTGGTTCGACGATGAATGCAGACAAGTGACCGAACGTAAGAATACTGCATACCGAGCAATGCAGCAACGGCATAGAACGCGGGCATGCGCAGAGGAATATTCACGGCTTAGACGCGAAGAGAAACGAGTTCACCGCTCCAAGAAGCATGCTTTGGAAGAGCAAAACATGCGGGAACTCGAGCAAACCAGAGAGGCGTACGGACCGACACGAAAGTTTTACCAAGCGATAGCAGGTCACCGAAACAACGTTGTACCTAAGGTAACCTGCTGTCGCAACAAGGATGGAGATCTGGTCAGTAACCAGCCAGAGGTCCTCTCGCGGTGGGCTCAGTACTTTGATGAATTACTCAATGACCAGTTTAGCGAACAGCTAGAAGCGCCACTAGCAGATAATGTCATGCTGCTGCCACCTAGCATAGATGAAACACGAAAGGCTATCCGTCGGCTGAAAAATAACAAGGCACCCGGAACCGACGGAATTGGTCAAGAATGGAGGTGCACGACTAGAAAACGAGATTCATCAAATTGTTACTGAGGTGTGGGATAGCGAATCGATGCCTTGTGATTGGAATCTCGGCATCATCTACCCCATATACAAGAAGGGAGATAGGTTGGACTGCAACAACTACAGGGGTATTACGGTGTTGAATACCGCCTATAAAATATTCTCCCTGATCCTTCAGGATCGCCTTGTCCCGCACGTCGAAGAGTTAGTAGGAAACTATCAAAGAGGATTCCGAAACGGAAAATCAACCACTGATCAGATCTTCACCATGCGGCAGATCTTGGAGAAGATGGCTGAATACAAAAACGACACATACCATCTCTTCATAGACTTCAAAGCCGCATACGATAGCATAGCCAGGGTAAAACTGTACGACGCTATGAGCTCATTTGGAATCCCGGCCAAACTGATAAGGCTAGTTAGAATGACTATGACCAACGTCACATGCCAGGTGAGGGTGGATGGAAAACTCTCAGGACCTTTTGCTACCACCAAGGGTCTGCGCCAGGGGGACGGGCTTGCCTGTCTCCTATTCAACTTGGCGCTAGAGAGGGCCATCCGCGACTCGAGGGTGGAGACTACGGGAACCATCTTTTATAAGTCAACCCAGATCCTGGCATACGCTGATGATATAGACATCATTGGTCTGCGGCTCTCCTATGTAGCAGAAGCCTACCAAGGGATTGAGCAGGCGGCAGAGAACCTCGGATTGCAGATAAACGAGGCAAAGACCAAACTGATGGTGGCAACATCAGCGGACCTACCAATAAATAATCCAAATCTACGTAGGCGTGATGTACAGATAGGTGAACGCACTTTTGAAGTCGTCCCAGAATTCACCTATCTTGGGTCAAAGGTCAGCAACGACAACAGTATGGAAGTTGAGTTGCGTGCAAGGATGCTGGCTGCCAACCGGTCATTCTACAGCCTGAAAAAGCAGTTCACCTCAAAGAACCTGTCGCGACGGACGAAGCTGGGACTATATAGTACCTATATAGTACCAGTACTCACATACGCCTCTGAGACATGGACACTGTCCAAATCTGACGAAGCCCTCTTAGCCGCGTTCGAGAGGAAGATGCTCAGAAGGATACTTGGCCCCGTATGTGTGGAAGGACAATGGAGGAGCCGCTATAATGACGAGCTATACGAGATGTACGGCGACCTCACTGTCGTACAGCGTATTAAGCTCGCCAGGCTCCGGTGGGCTGGCCATGTTGTACGCATGGAAACGGACGACCCAGCCCGTAAAGTCTTTTTAGGCCGTCCACAAGGACAGAGGAGGCGTGGTAGGCCCAAATTGAGGTGGCAAGATGGCGTGGAGGCGTCCGCCATTAAGGCCGGGATAACGGACTGGCAGACGAAGGCGCGAGACCGTGAGCGGTTTCGGACACTCCTGAGGCAGGCCAAGACCGCAAAGCGGTTGTAGCGCCGGATAAGTAAGTAAGTAATGGAAAATATGCTACTTAAATTGTGGAGCGTTGAATTGAAGAATGTAAATATTAAATTTTGCTTTTTTGTGATTATGGCGTTGTAAGTTATATTTTTAAGTCTAGGATTTTTTAAATCACTTATTCGCTTAAATATTTGATTGAAAATATTTTTTTAGTTGAAAATAGCTTTGCTCATGGATAGAAACTGAACTAGTGATAATATTAAAATATTTGCAGAAGGCTTTCTATGTGTACTTTAAGTTTTTTCAGAATTTTCGAGATTTGAATGAAATGAATGAAACGAATGAGATTTAAGAGTGCGTAAAAGTGACAAACTACGTGAGGAGACGTGTGTGCTTCAACGTTACAGGTAAAGTGGACCAAGTGTCCCGTTATATTTTTGGCTATGC
This sequence comes from Anopheles coluzzii, assembly GCF_943734685.1. Classification (NCBI taxonomy): domain Eukaryota; kingdom Metazoa; phylum Arthropoda; class Insecta; order Diptera; family Culicidae; genus Anopheles; species Anopheles coluzzii. Next base: position 26,718,117 of record NC_064669.1, read on the forward strand.
TACGGGATACAGATAAAATGGGTTTCCGGTCACCTTGCTCTATGCTCCCTTACTGGAGTTTATTTTGTTAGTTTTACGAGAGTTTTGAAATTCGGTTAGGATAGATTTTGAAAATTTAAATTGTTAGTTCTACTGGGTGTGGAAATTATTCTACTTTACGA